>NW_027521731.1:0-56586 GCF_052094955.1 Ictidomys tridecemlineatus
CTGCTTAGGGCTACATCAACAGCAAACAAACCATAGACATAGAACTTGAAACTGCTTTATTGTGTCAAGTTTCAAAGAGCTAGCACAAACCGTGTTTGATTTAGAGTTCCAAATACATGTATCCCTATAGGAGAAAACAGAGTGAAACCTAAAAATGAAACCAGTTACTGCAAACGAACGGATTAACCTAGAAGAACGAAATTTGGTGAACCAAGTGGTTTTGGTGTACTGATCATTACCTGAAAGAATCATCAAGATTGGGTGAAAAAATGTTTGCTGAGATTTCAGGCAACTCGTAGTTTTTTGGAAGCTTGGCAACCCCTTTCCATGAAAGTGACTTTCGCTAGTCTCTGCTTAGGGCTACATCAACAGCAAACAAACCATAGAGATAGAACTTGAAACTGCTTTATTGTGTCAAGTTTCAAAGAGCTAGCACAAACCGTGTTTGATTTAGAGTTCCAAATACATGTAACCCTATAGGAGAATACAGAGTGAAACCTAAAAATGAAACCGGTTACTGCAAAGGAAAGGTTTAACCTAGAAGAACGAAATTTGGTGAGCCAAGTGGTTTTGGTGTACTGATCATTACCTGAAAGAATCATCACGATTGGGTGAAAAAATGTTTGCTGAGATTTCAGGCAACTCGTAGTTGTTTGGAAGCTTGGCAACCCCTTTCCATGAAAGTCATTTTCGCCAGTCTCGGCTTAGGGCTACATCAACAGCAAACAAACCATAGAGACAGAACTTTAAACTGCTTTATTGTGTCAAGTTTCAAAGACCTAGCACAAACCGTGTTTCATTTAGAGTTCCAAATACATGTATCCCTATAGGAGAAAAGAGAGTGAAACTTGAAAATGAAACCGGTTACTGCAAACGAACGGTTTAACTTAGAAGAACGAAATTTGGTGAGCCAAGTGGTTTTGGTGTACTGATCATTACCTGAAATAATCATCAAGATTGGGTGAAAAAAAGTTTGCTGAGATTTTAGGCAACTCGTAGTTTTTTGGAAGCTTGGCAACCCCTTTCCATGAAAGTGATTTTCGCCAGTCTCTGCTTAGGTCTACATCAACAGCAAACAAACCAAAGAGATAGAACTTGAAAATGCTTTATTGTGTCAAGTTTCAAAGAGCTAACACAAACCGTGTTTGATTTAGAGTTCCAAATACATGTATCCCTATAGGAGAAAACAGAGTGAAACCTAAAAATGAAACCGGTTACTGCAAACGAACGGTTTAACCTAGAAGAACGAAATTTGGAGATCCAAGTGGTTTTCGTATACTGATCATTACCTGAATGAATCATCAAGATTGGGTGATAAAATGTTTGCTGAGATTTCAGGCAACTCGTAGTTTTTTGGAAGCTTGGCAACCCCTTTCCATGAAAGTCATGTTCGCCAGTCTCTGCTAATGGCTACATCAACAGCAAACAAACCATAGAGATAGAACTGGAAACTGCTTTATTGTGTCAAGTTTCAAAGAGCTAGCACAAACCGTGTTCGATTTAGGGTTCCAAATACATGTATCCCTATAGGAGAAAACAGAGTGAAACCTAAAAATGAAACCGGTTACTGTAAACGAACGGTTTAACCTAGAAGAACGAAATTTGGTGAGCCAAGTGGTTTTGGTATACTGATCATTACCTGAAAGAATCATCAAGATTGGGTGAAAAAATGTTTGCTGAGATTTCAGGCAACTCGTAGTTTTTTGGAAGCTTCGCGAAAACCCCTTTCCATGAAAGTCATGTTCGCCAGTCTCTGCTTAGGGCTACATCAACAGCAAACAAACCATAGAGATAGAACTTGAAACTGCTTTACTGTGTCAAGTTTCAAAGAGCTAGCAAAAACCGTGTTTGATTTAGAGTTCCTAATACATGTATCCCTATAGGAGAAAACAGAGTGAAACCTAAAAATGAAACCGGTTACTGCAAACGAAAGGTTTAACCTAGAAGAACGAAATTTGGTGAGCCAAGTGGTTTTGGTGTACTGATCATTACCTGAAAGAATCATCAAGATTGGGTCAAAAAATGTGTGCTGAAATTTCAGGCAACTCGTAGTTTTTTGGAAACTTGGCAACCCCTTTCCATGAAAGTCATTTTCTCCAGTCTCTGCTTAGGGCTACATCAACAGCAAACAAACCATAGAGACAGAACTTTAGACTGCTTTATTGTGTCAAGTTTCAAAGAGCTAGCACAAACCGTGTTTGATTTAGAGTTCCAAATACATGTATCCCTATAGGAGAAAACAGGGTGAAACCTAAAAATGAAACCGGTTACTGCAAACGAACGGTTTAACCTAGAAAAACGAAATTTGGTGAGCCAAGTGGTTTTGGTGTACTGATCATTACCTGAAAGAATAATCACGATTGGGTGAAAAAATGTTTGCTGAGATTTCAGGAAACTCGTAGTTTTTTGGAAGCTTAGCAACCCCTTTTCATGAAAGTGATTTTCGCGAGTCTCTGCTTAGGGCTACATAAACAGCAAAAAAACCATAGAGATAGAACTTGAAACTGCATTATTGTGTCAAGTTTCAAAGAGCTAGCACAAACCGTGTTTGATTTAGAGTTCCAAATACATGTATCCCTATAGGAGAAAACAGAGTGAAACCTAAAAATGAAAATGGTTACTGCAAAGGAACGGTTTAACTTAGAAGAAGGAAATTTGGTGAGCCAAGTGGTTTTGGTGTACTGATCATTATCTGAAAGAATCATCAAGATTGGGTGAAAAAACTTTTCCTGAGATTTCAGGCAAGTCGTAGTTTTTTGGAAGCTTAGCAATCCCTTTTAATGAAAGTGATTTTCGCCAGTCTCTGCTTAGGGCTACATCAACAGCAAACAAACCACAGAGATAGAACTTGAAACTGCTTTATTGTATCAAGTTTCAAAGAGCTAGCACAAACCGTGTTTGATTTAGAGTTCCAAATACATGTATCCCTATAGGAGAAAACAGAGTGAAACCTAAAAATGAAAACGGTTACTGCAAACGAACGGTTTAACCTAGAAAAACGAAATTTGGTGAGCCAAGTGGTTTTGGTGTACTGATCATTACCTGAAAGAATCATCAAGATTGGGTGAAAAAATATTTGCTAAGATTTCAGGCAACTCGTAGTTTTTTGGAAGCTTGGCAACCCCTTTCCATGAAAGTGATTTTCGCCAATCCCTGCTTAGGGCTACATCAACAGCAAACAAACCATAGAGATAGAACTTGAAACTGCTTTATTGTGTCAAGTTTCAAAGAGCTAGCACAAACCGTGTTTAATTTAGAGTTCCAAATACATGTATCCCTATAGGAGAAAACAGAGTGAAACCTAAAAAGGAAAACTTGTTACTGCAAACGAACGGTTTAACCTAGAAGAACGAAATTTGTTGAGCCAAGTAGTTTTGGTGTACTGATCATTAACTGAAAGAATCATCAAGATTGGGTGAAAAATGTTTGCTGAGATTTCAGGCAACTCGTAGTTTTTTGGAGGCTTCGCAACCCCTTTCCATGAAAGTGATTTTCGCCAGTCTCTGCTTAGGGCTACATCAACAGCACACAAACCATAGAGATAGAACTTGAAACTGCTTTATTGTGTCCAGTTTCAAAGAGCTAGCACAAACCGTGTTTGATTTAGAGTTCCAAATACATGTATCCCTATAGGAGAAAACTGAGTGAAACCTAAAAATGAAACCCGTTACTGCAAAAGAACGGTTTAACCTAGAAGAACAAAATTGGGTGAGCCAAGTGGTTTTGGTGTACTGATCATTACCTGAAAGAATCATCAAGATTGGGTGAAAAAATGTTTGCGGATATTTCAGGAAACTCGTAGTTTTTTGGAAGCTTGGCAACCTGTTTCCATGAAAGTGATTTTCGCCAGTCTCTGCTTAGGGCTACATCAACAGCAAACAAACCATAGAGATAGAACTTGTAACTGCTTTATTGTGTCAAGTTTCAAAGAGCTAGCCCAAACCATGTTTGATTTAGAGTTCCAAATACATGTATCCCTATAGGAGAAAACAGAGTGAAACCTAAAAATGAAAACGGTTACTGCAAACAAATGGTTTAACCTAAAAGTACGAAATTTGGTGAGCCAAGTGGTTTTGGTGTACTGATCATTATCTGAAAGAATCATCAAGATTGGGTAAAAAAACGTTTGCTGAGATTTCAGGCAAGTCGTAGTTTTTTGGAGGCTTAGCAACCCCTTTTCATGAAAGTGATTTTCGCCAGTCTCTGCTTAGGGCTACATAAGAGCAAACAAACCATAGTGATAGAACTTGAAACTGCTTTATTGTGTCAAGTTTCAAAGAGCTAGCACAAACCGTGTTTGATTTAGAGTTCCAAATACATGTATCCCTATAGGAGAAAACAGAGTGAAACCTAAAAATGAAACCGGTTACTGCAAACGAACGGTTTAACCTAGAAGAACGAAATTTGGTGAGCCAAGTGGTTTTGGTGTACTGATCATTACCTGAAAGAATCATCACGATTGGGTGATAAAATGTGTGCTGAGATTTCAGGCAACTCGTAGTTTTTTGAAGTTTGGCAACCCCTGTAAATGAAAGTGATTTTCGCCAGTCTCTGCTTAGGGCTACATCAACAGCAAAAAAACCATAGAGAGAGAACTTGAAACTGCTTTATTGTGTCAAATTTCAAAGAGCTAACACACACCGTTTTTTATTTAGAGTTCCAAATACATGTATTCCTATAGGAGAAAACAGAGTGAAACCTAAAAATGAAACTGGTTACTGCAAATGAACAGTTTAACCTAGAAGAACGAAATTTGGTGAGCCAAGTGGTTTTGGTGTACTGATCATTATCTGAAAGAATCATCAAGATTGGGTTAAAAAAATGTTTGCTGAGATTTCAGGACACTCGTAGTTTTTTGGAAGCTTGGCAACCCCTTTCTATGAAAGTAATTTTCGCCAGTTTCTGCTTAGGGCTACTTCAACAGCAAACAAACCATAGAGAGAGAACTTGAAACTGCTTTATTGTGTCAAGTTTCAAAGAGCTAACACAAACCGTTTTTTATTTAGAGTTCCAAATACATGTATTCCTATAGGAGAAAACAGAGTGAAACCTAAAAATGAAACTGGTTACTGCAAACGAACGGTTTAACCTAGAAGAACGAAATTTGGTGAGCCAAGTGGATTTGGTGTACTGATCATTATCTGAAAGAATCATCAAGATTGGGTGAAAAAACGTTTGCTGAGATTTCAGGCAAGTCGTAGTTTTTTGGAGGCTTAGCAACCCCTTTTCATGAAAGTGATTTTCGCCAGTCTCTGCTTAGGGCTACATAACAGCAAACAAACCATAGAGATAGAACTTGAAACTGCTTTATTGTGTCAAGTTTCAAAGAGCTAGCACAAACCGTGTTTGATTTAGAGTTTCAAATACATGTATCCCTATAGGAGAAAACAGAGTGAAACCTAAAAATGCAACCGGTTACTGCAAACGAACGGTTTAACCTAGAAGAACGAAATATGGTGAGCCAAGTGGTTTTGGTGTACTCATCATTACCTGAAAGAATCATCAAGATTGGGTGAAAAATGTTTGCTGAGATTTCAGGCAACTCGTAGTTTTTTGGAAGCTTGGCAACCTGTTTCCATGAAAGTGAATTTCGCCAGTCTCTGCTTAGGGCTACATCAACAGCAAACAAACCATAGAGATAGAAGTTGAAACTGCTTTATTGTGTCCAGTTTCAAAGAGCTAGCACAAACCATGTTTGATTTAGAGTTCCAAATACATGTATCCCTATAGGAGAAAACAGAGTGAAACCTAAAAATGAAACTGGTTACTGCAAACGAACGGTTTAACCTAGAAGAACGAAATTTGGTGAGCCAAGTGGTTTTGGTGTATTGATCATTATCTGAAAGAATCATCAAGATTGGGTGAAAAAATGTTTGCTGAGATTTCAGGCAACTCGTAGTTTTTTGGAAGCTTACCAACCCCTTTTCATGAAAGTGATTTTCGCCAGTCTCTGCTTAGGGCTACATAAACAGCAAACAAACCATAGAAATAGACCTTGAACCTGCTTTATTGTGTCAAGTTTCAAAGAGCTAGCACAAACCGTGTTTGATTTAGAGTTCCAAATACATGTATCCCTATAGGAGAAAACAGAGTCAAAACTAAAAATGAAAACGGTTACTGCAAATGAACGGTTTAAACTAGAAGAACGAAATTTGGTGAGGCAAGTGGTTTTGGTGTACTCATCATTACCTGAAAGAATCATCAAGATTGGGTCAAAAAATGTTTGCTGAGATTTCAGGCACCTCGTAGTTTTTTGGAAGCTTGGTAACCCCTTTAAATGAAAGTGATTTTCGCCAGTCTCTGCTAGGGCTACATCAACAGCAAACAAAAAATAGAGATAGAACTTGAAACTGCTTTATTGTGTCAATTTTCAAAGAGCTAGCACAAACCGTGTTTGATTTAGAGTTCCAAATACATGTATTCCTATAGGAGAAAACAGAGTGAAACCTAAAAATGTTACCGGTTACTGCAAACGAACGGTTTAACCTAGAAGAACGAAATTTGGTGAGCCAAGTGGTTGTGGTGTACTCATCATTACCTGAAAGAATCATCAAGATTGGGTGAAAAAATGTTTGCTGAGATTTCAGGCAACTCGTAGTTTTTTGGAAGCTTGGCAACCTGTTTCCATGAAAGTGATTTTCGCCAGTCTCTGCTTAGGGCTACATCAACAGCAAACAAACCATAGACATAGACCTTGAAACTGCTTTATTGTGTCAAGTTTCAAAGAGCTAGCACAAACCGTGTTTGATTTAGAGTTCCAAATACATGTATTCCTATAGGAGAAAACAGAGTGAAACCTAAAAATGAAAACGGTTACAGCAAACGAACGGTTTAACCTAGAAGAACGAAATTTGGTGAGCCAAGTGGTTTTGGTGTACTGATCATTACCTGAAAGAATCATCAAGATTGGTTGAAAAAATGTTTGCTGAGATTTCAGGCAACTCGTAGTTTTTTGGGCTTCGCAACCCCTTTCCATCTAAGTGATTTTCGCCAATCTCTGCTTAGGACTACATCAACAGCAAACAAACAATAGAGATAGAACTTCAAACTGCTTTATTGTGTCAAGTTTCAAATAGCTAGCACAAACCGTGTTTGATTTAGAGTTCCAAATACATGTATCCCTATAGGAGAAAACAGAGTGAAAACTAAAAATGAAACCGGTTACTGCGAATGAACGGTTTAACCTAGAAAAACGACATTTGGTGAGCCAAGTGATTTTGGTGTACTGATCATTACCTGAAAGAATCATCAAGATTGGGTGAAAAAATGTTTGCTGAGATTTCAGGCAACACGTAGTTTTTTGGGCTTCGCAACCCCTTTCCATCAAAGTGATTTTCGCCAATCTCTGCTTAGGGCTACATCAACAGCAAACAAACAATAGAGATAGAACTTGAAACTGCTTTATTGTGTCACGTTTCAAAGAGTTAGCACAAACCGTGTTTGATTTAGAGTTCCAAATACATATATCCCTATAGGAGAAAACAGAGTGAAACCTAAAAATGCAACCGGTTACTGCAAACGAACGGTTTAACCTAGAAGAACGAAAGTTGGTGAGCCAAGTGGTTTTGGTGTACTGATCATTACCTGAAAGAATCATCAAGAGTGGGTGAAAAAATGTTTGCTGAGATTTCAGGCAACTCGTAGTTTTTTGGGCTTCGCAACCCCTTTCCATGAAAGTGATTTTCTCCAGTCTCTGCTTAGGGCTACATCAACAGCAAACAAACTAGAGATAGAACTTGAAACTGCTTTATTGTGTCAAGTTTCAAAGAGCTAGCACAAACCGTGTTTGATTTAGAGTTCCAAATACATGTATCCGTATAGGAGAAAACAGAGTGAAACCTAAAAATGAAAACGGTTACTGCAAACGAACGGTTTAACCTAGAAGAACGAAATTTGGTGAGCCAAGTGGTTTTGGTATACTGATCACTACCTGAAAGAATCATGAAGATTGGGTGAAAGAATGTTTGCTGAGATTTCAGGCAACTCGTATTTTTTGGAAGCTTGGCAACCCCTTTTCATGAAAGTCATGTTCGCCAGTCTCTGCTCAGTGCTACATCAACAGCAAACAAACCATAGTGATAGAACTTGAAACTGCTTTATTGTGTCAAGTTTCAAAGAGCTAGCACAAACCGTTTTTGATTTAGAGTTCCAAATCCATGTATCCCTATAGGAGAAAACAGAGTGAAACCTAAAAATGAAACCGGTTACTGCAAACGAACGGTTTAACCTAGAAGAACGAAATTTGGTGAGCCAAGTGGTTTTGGTGTACTGATCATTACCTGAAAGAATCATCAAGATTGGGTAAAAAAATGTTTGCTGAGATTTCAGCCAACGCGTAGTTTTTTGGAAGCTTGGCAACCCCTTTCCATGAAAGTGATTTTCGCCAGTCTCTGCTTAGGGCTACATCAACAGCAAACAAACCATAGATAGAACTTGAAACTGCTTTATTGTGTCCAGTTTCAAAGAGCTAGCACAAACCTTGTTTGATTTAGAGTTCCAAATACATGTATCCCTATAGGAGAAAACAGGGTGAAACCTAAAAATGTAACCGGTTACTGCAAACGAACGGTTTAACCTAGAAGGTCGAAATTTGGTGAGCCAAGTGGTTTTCGTGTACTGATCATTACCTGAAAGAATCATCACGATTGGGTGAAAAAATGTTTGCTGAGACTTCAGGAAACTCGTAGTTTTTTGGAAGCTTAGCAACCCCTTTTCATGAAAGTGATTTTTGCGAGTCTCTGCTTAGGGCTACATAAACAGCAAAAAAACCATAGAGATAGAACTTGAAACTGCTTTATTGTGTCAAGTTTCAAAGAGCTAGCTCAAACCGTGTTTGATTTAGAGTTCCAAAAACATGTATCCCTATAGGAGAAAACAGAGTGAAACCTAAAAATGTAAACGGTTACTGCAAAGGAACGGTTTAACTTAGAAGAAGGAAATTTGGTGAGCCAAGTGGTTTTGGTGTACTGATCATTATCTGAAAGAATCATCAAGATTGGGTGAAAAAAGGTTTCCTGAGATTTCAGGCAACTCGTAGTTTTTTGGAAGCTTTGCAATCCCTTTTAATTAAAGTGATTTTCGCCAGTCTCTGCTTAGGGCTACATAAACAGCAAAAAAAACATAGAGATATAACTTGAAACTGCTTTATTGTGTCCAGTTTCAAAGAGCTAGCACAAACTGTGTTTGATTTAGAGTTCCAAATACATGTATCCCTATTGGAGAAAACAGAGTGAAACCTAAAAATGAAACCGGTTACTGCAAACGAACGGTTTAACCTAGAAGAACAAAATTTGGTGAGCCAAGTGGTTTTGGTGTACAGATCATTACCTGAAAGAATCATCAAGATTGGGTGAAAAAATGTTTGCTGATATTTCAGGAAACTCGTAGTTTTTTGGAAGCTTGGCAACCTGTTTCCATGAAAGTGATTTTCGCCAGTCTCTGCTTAGGGCTACATCAACAGTAAACAAACCATAGAGATAGAACTTGAAACTGCTTTATTGTGTCAAGTTTCAAAGAGCTAGCCAAAATCGTGTTTGATTTAGAGTTCCGAATACATGTATCCCTATAGGAGAAAACAGAGTGAAACCTAAAAATGAAAACGGTTACTGCAAACAAATGGTTTAACCTAGAAGAACGAAATTTGGTGAGCCAAGTGGTTTTTGTGTACTGATCATTATCTGAAAGAATCATCAAGATTGGGTGAAAAAACTTTTGCTGAGATTTCAGGCAAATCGTAGTTTTTTGGAAGCTTAGCAACCCCTTTTCATGAAAGTGATTTTCGCCAGTCTCTGCTTAGGGCTACATAACAGCAAACAAACCATAGAGATAGAACTTGAAACTCCTTTATTGTGTCAAGTTTCAAAGAGCTAGCACAAACCGTGTTTGATTTAGAGTTCCAAATACATGTATCCCTATAGGAGAAAACAGAGTGAAACCTAAAAATGAAACCGGTTACTGCAAACGAACGGTTTAACCTAGAAGAACGAAATTTGGTGAGCCAAGTGGTTTTGGTGTACTTATCATTACCTGAAAGAATCATCACGATTGGGTGAAAAAATGTTTGCTGAGATTTCAGGCAACTCGTAGTTTTTTGGGCTTCGCAACCCCTTTCCATGAAAGTGATTTTCTCCAGTCTCTGCTTAGGGCTACATCAACAGCAAACAAACAATAGAGATAGAACTTGAAACTGCTTTATTGTGTCAAGTTTCAAAGAGCTAGCACAAACCGTGTTTGATTTAGAGTTCCAAATACATGTATCCGTATAGGAGAAAACAGAGTGAAACCTAAAAATGAAAACGGTTACTGCAAACGAACGGTTTAACCTAGAAGAACGAAATTTGGTGAGCCAAGTGGTTTTGGTATACTGATCACTACCTGAAAGAATCATGAAGATTGGGTGAAAGAATGTTTGCTGAGATTTCAGGCAACTCGTATTTTTTGGAAGCTTGGCAACCCCTTTTCATGAAAGTCATGTTCGCCAGTCTCTGCTTAGTGCTACATCAACAGCAAACAAACCATAGTGATAGAACTTGAAACTGCTTTATTGTGTCAAGTTTCAAAGAGCTAGGACAAACCGTTTTTGATTTAGAGTTCCAAATCCATGTATCCCTATAGGAGAAAACAGAGTGAAACCTAAAAATGAAACCGGTTACTGCAAACGAACGGTTTAACCTAGAAGAACGAAATTTGGTGAGCCAAGTGGTTTTGGTGTACTGATCATTACCTGAAAGAATCATCAAGATTGGGTAAAAAAATGTTAGCTGAGATTTCAGCCAACGCGTAGTTTTTTGGAAGCTTGGCAACCCCTTTCCATGAAAGTGATTTTCGCCAGTCTCTGCTTAGGGCTACATCAACAGCAAACAAACCATAGATAGAACTTGAAACTGCTTTATTGTGTCCAGTTTCAAAGAGGTAGCACAAACCGTGTATGATTTAGAGTTCCAAGTACATGTATCCCTATAGGAAAAAACAGGGTGAAACCTAAAAATGTAACCGGTTACTGCAAACGAACGGTTTAACCTAGAAGGTCGAAATTTGGTGAGCCAAGTGGTTTTGGTGTACTGATCATTACCTGAAAGAATCATCACGATTGGGTGAAAAAATATTTGCTGAGACTTCAGGAAACTCGTAGTTTTTTGGAAGCTTAGCAACCCCTTTTCATGAAAGTGATTTTTGCGAGTCTCTGCTTAGGGCTGCATAAACAGCAAAAAAACCATAGAGATAGAACTTGAAACTGCTTTATTGTGTCAAGTTTCAAAGAGCTAGCTCAAACCGTGTTTGATTTAGAGTTCCAAAAACATGTATCCCTATAGGAGAAAACAGAGTGAAACCTAAAAATGTAAACGGTTACTGCAAAGGAACGGTTTAACTTAGAAGAAGGAAATTTGGTGAGCCAAGTGGTTTTGGTGTACTGATCATTATCTGAAAGAATCATCAAGATTGGGTGAAAAAAGGTTTCCTGAGATTTCAGGCAACTCGTAGTTTTTTGGAAGCTTTGCAATCCCTTTTAATTAAAGTGATTTTCGCCAGTCTCTGCTTAGGGCTACATCAACAGCAAACAAACCATAGAGATAGAACTTGAAACTGCTTTATTGTGTCAAGTTTCAAAGAGCTAGCCAAAATCGTGTTTGATTTAGAGTTCCGAATACATGTATCCCTATAGGAGAAAACAGAGTGAAACCTAAAAATGAAAACGGTTACTGCCAACAAATGGTTTAACCTAGAAGAAAGAAATTTGGTGAGCCAAGTGGTTTTTGTGTACTGATCATTATCTGAAAGAATCATCAAGATTGGGTGAAAAAACGTTTGCTGAGATTTCAGGCAAATCGTAGTTTTTTGGAAGCTTAGCAACCCCTTTTCATGAAAGTGATTTTCGCCAGTCTCTGCTTAGGGCTACATAACAGCAAACAAACCATAGAGATAGAACTTGAAACTCCTTTATTGTGTCAAGTTTCAAAGAGCTAGCACAAACCGTGTTTGATTTAGAGTTCCAAATACATGTATCCCTATAGGAGCAAACAGAGTGAAACCTAAAAATGAAACCGGTTACTGCAAACGAACGGTTTAACCTAGAAGAACGAAATTTGGTGAGCCAAGTGGTTTTGGTGTACTGATCATTATCTGAAAGAATCATCAAGATTGGGTGAAAAAATGTTTGCTGAAATTTCAGGACACTCGTAGTTTTTTGGAAGCTTGGCAACCCCTTTCTATGAAAGTGATTTTCGCCAGTCTCTGCTTAGGGCTACTTCAACAGCAAACAAACCATAGAGAGACAACTTGAAACTGCTTTATTGTGTCAAGTTTCAAAGAGCTAACACGAACCGTTTTTTATTTAGAGTTCCAAATACATGTATTCCTATAGGAGAAAACAGAGTGAAACCTAAAAATGAAACTTGTTACTGCAAACGAACGGTTTAACCTAGAAGAACGAAATTTGGTGAGCCAAGTGGTTTTGGTGTACTGATCATTATCTGAAAGAATCATCAAGATTGGGTGAAAAAATGTTTGCTAAGATTTCAGGCAACTCGTAGTTTTTTGGAAGCTTAGCAACCCCTTTTCATGAAAGTGATTTTCGCCAGTCTCTTCTTAGGGCTACATAAACAGCAAACAAACCATAGAAATAGACCTTGAAACTGCTTTATTTTGTTAAGTTTGAAAGAGCTAGCACAAACCGTGTTTGTTTAGAGTTCCAAATACATGTAATCCTATATGAGAAAACAGAGTCAAAACTAAAAATGAAAACGGTTACAGCAAACGAACGGTTTAACCTAGAAGAACGAAATTTTGTGAGCCAAGTGGTATTGGTGTACTGATTATTACCTGAAAGAATCATCAAGACTGGGTGAAAGAATGTTTGCTGAGATTTCAGGCAACTTGTAGTTTTTTGCAAGCTTGGCAACCCCTTTTCATGAAAGTCATGTTCGCCAGTCTCTGCTTAGGGCTACATCAACAGCAAACAAACCATAGTGATAGAACTTGAAACTGCTTTATTGTGTCAAGTTTCAAAGAGCTAGCACAAACCGTGTTTGATTTAGAGTTCCAAATCCATGTATCCCTATAGGAGAAAACAGAGTGAAACCTAAAAATGAAACCGGTTACTGCAAACGAACGGTTTAACCTAGAAGAACGAAATTTGGTGAGCCAAGTGGTTTTGGTGTACTGATCATTACCTGAAAGAATCATCAAGATTGGGTAAAAAAATGTTTGCTGAGATTTCAGGCAACGCGTAGTTTTTTGGAAGCTTGGCAACCCCTTTCCAAGAAAGTGATTTTCGCCAGTCTCTGCTTAGGGCTACATCAACAGCAAACAAACCATACAGATAGAACTTGAAACTGCTATATTGTGTCCAGTTTCAAAGAGCTAGCACAAACCGTGTTTGATTTAGAGTTCCGAATACATGTATCCCTATAGGAGAAAACAGAGTGAAACCTAAAAATGAAAACGGTTACTGCAAACAAATGGTTTAACCTAGAAGAACGAAATTTGGTGAGCCAAGTGGTTTTTGTGTACTGATCATTATCTGAAAGAATCATCAAGATTGGGTGAAAAAACGTTTGCTGAGATTTCAGGCAAATCGTAGTTTTTTGGAAGCTTAGCAACCCCTTTTCATGAAAGTGATTTTCGCCAGTCTCTGCTTAGGGCTACATAACAGCAAACAAACCATAGAGATAGAACTTGAAACTCCTTTATTGTGTCAAGTTTCAAAGAGCTAGCACAAACCGTGTTTGATTTAGAGTTCCAAATACATGTATCCCTATAGGAGAAAACAGAGTGAAACCTAAAAATGAAACCGGTTACTGCAAACGAACGGTTTAACCTAGAAGAACGAAATTTGGTGAGCCAAGTGGTTTTGGTGTACTGATCATTATCTGAAAGAATCATCAAGATTGGGTGAAAAAATGTTTGCTGAAATTTCAGGACACTCGTAGTTTTTTGGAAGCTTGGCAACCCCTTTCTATGAAAGTGATTTTCGCCAGTCTCTGCTTAAGGCTACTTCAACAGCAAACAAACCATAGAGAGACAACTTGAAACTGCTTTATTGTGTCAAGTTTCAAAGAGCTAACACGAACCGTTTTTTATTTAGAGTTCCAAATACATGTATTCCTATAGGAGAAAACAGAGTGAAACCTAAAAATGAAACTGGTTACTGCAAACGAACGGTTTAACCTAGAAGAACGAAATTTGGTGAGCCAAGTGGTTTTGGTGTACTGATCATTATCTGAAAGAATCATCAAGATTGGGTGAAAAAATGTTTGCTAAGATTTCAGGCAACTCGTAGTTTTTTGGAAGCTTAGCAACCCCTTTTCATGAAAGTGATTTTCGCCAGTCTCTTCTTAGGGCTACATAAACAGCAAACAAACCATAGAAATAGACCTTGAAACTGCTTTATTTTGTTAAGTTTCAAAGAGCTAGCACAAACCGTGTTTGTTTAGAGTTCCAAATACATGTATCCCTATATGAAAAAACAGAGTCAAAACTAAAAATGAAAACGGTTACAGCAAACGAACGGTTTAACCTAGAAGAACGAAATTTGGTGAGCCAAGTGGTATTGGTGTACTGATCATTACCTGAAAGAATCATCAAGACTGGGTGAAAGAATGTTTGCTGAGATTTCAGGTAACTTGTAGTTTTTTGCAAGCTTGGCAACCCCTTTTCATGAAAGTGATTTTCGCCAGTCTCTGCTTAGGGCTACATCAACAGCAAACAAACCATAGTGATAGAACTTGAAACTGCTTTATTGTGTCAAGTTTCAAAGAGCTAGCACAAACCGTGTTTGATTTAGAGTTCCAAATCCATGTATCCCTATAGGAGAAAACAGAGTGAAACCTAAAAATGAAACCGGTTACTGCAAACGAACGGTTTAACCTAGAAGAACGAAATTTGGTGAGCCAAGTGGTTTTGGTGTACTGATCATTACCTGAAAGAATCATCAAGATTGGGTAAAAAAATGTTTGCTGAGATTTCAGGCAACGCGTAGTTTTTTGGAAGCTTGGCAACCCCTTTCCATGAAAGTCATTTTCGCCAGTCTCTGCTTAGGGCTACATCAACAGCAAACAAACCATACAGATAGAACTTGAAACTGCTTTATTGTGTCAAGTTTCAAAGAGCTAGCTCAAACCGTGTTTGATTTAGAGTTCCAAAAACATGTATCCCTATAGGAGAAAACAGAGTGAAACCTAAAAATGTAAACGGTTACTGCAAAGGAACGGTTTAACTTAGAAGAAGGAAATTTGGTGAGCCAAGTGGTTTTGGTGTACTGATCATTATCTGAAAGAATCATCAAGATTGGGTGAAAAAACGTTTGCTGAGATTTCAGGCAAATCGTAGTTTTTTGGAAGCTTAGCAACCCCTTTTCATGAAAGTGATTTTCGCCAGTCTCTGCTTAGGGCTACATCAACAGCAAAGAAACAATAGAGATAGAACATGAAACTGCTTTATTGTGTCAAGTTTCAAAGAGCTAGCACAAAACCGTGTTTGATTTAGATTTCCAAATATATGTATCAGTATAGGAGAAAACAGAGTGAAACCTAAAAATGAAACCGGTTACTGCAAACGAACGGTTTAACCTAGAAGAACGAAATTTGGTGAGCCAAGTGGTTTTGGTGTACTGATCATTACCTGAAAGAATCATCAAGATTGGGTGAAAAAATGTTTGCTGAGATTTCAAGCAACTCGTAGTTTTTTGGAAGCTTGGCAACCCCTTTCCATGAAAGTGATTTTCGCCATTCTCTGCTTAGGGCTACATCAACAGCAAACAAACCATAGAAATAGAACTTGAAACTGCTTTATTGTGTCAATTTTCAAAGAGCTAGCACAAACCGTGTTTGATTTAGAGTTCCAAATACATGTGTTCCTATAGGAGAAAACAGAGTGAAACCTAAAAATGTTACCGGTTACTGCAAACGAACGGTTTCACCTAGAAGAACGAAATTTGGTGAGGCAAGTGGTTTTGGTGTACTCATCATTACCTGAAAGAATCATCAAGATTGGGTGAAAAAATGTTTGCTGAGATTTCAGGCAACTCGTAGTTTTTTGGAAGCTTGGCAACCTGTTTCCATGAAAGTGATTTTCGCCAGTCTCTGCGTAGGGCTACATCAACAGCAAACAAACCATAGAGATAGAAGTTGAAACTGCTTTATTGTGTCCAGTTTCAAAGAGCTAGCACAAAGCATGTTTGATTTAGAGTTCCAAATACATGTATCACTATGGGAGAAAACAGAGTGAAACCTAAAAATGAAACTGGTTACTGTAAACGAACGGTTTAACCTAGAAGAACGAAATTTGGTGAGCCAAGTGGTTTTGGTGTACTGATCATTATCTGAAAGAATCATAAAGATTGGGTGAAAAAATGTTTGCTGAGATTTCAGGCAACTCGTAGTTTTTTGGAAGCTTAGCAACCCCTATTCATGAAAGTGATTTTCGCCAGTCTCTGCTTAGGGAAACATCAACAGCAAACAAATCATAGAGATACAACTTGAAACTGCTTTATTGTGTCAAGTTTCAAAGAGCTAGCAAAACCTTATTTGATTTAGAGTTCCAAATACATGTATCCCTATAGGTGAAAACAGAGTGAAACCTAAAAATGAAAACGGTTACTGCAAACGAACGGTTTAACCTAGAAGAACGAAATTTGGTGAGCCAAGTGGTTTTGGTGTACTGATCATTACCTGAAAGAATCATCAAGATTGGGTGAAAAAATGTTTGCTGAGATTTCAGGAAACTCGTAGTTTTTTGGGCTTAGCAACCCCTTTCCATCAAAGTGATTTTCGCCAATCTCTGCTTAGGGCTACATCAACAGCAAACAAACCATAGACATAGAACTTGAAACTGCTTTATTGTGTCAAGTTTCAAAGAGCTAGCACAAACCGTGTTTGATTTAGACTTCCAAATACATGTATCCCTATAGGAGAAAACAGAGTGAAACCTAAAAATGAAACCGGTTACTGCAAACGAACGGTTTCACCTAGAAGAACGAAATTTGGTGAGGCAAGTGGTTTTGGTGTACTCATCATTACCTGAAAGAATCATCAAGATTGGGTGAAAAAATGTTTGCTGAGATTTCAGGCAACTCGTAGTTTTTTGCAAGCTTGGCATCCTGTTTCCATTAAAGTGATTTTCGCCAGTCTCTGCTTAGGGCTACATCAACAGCAAACAAACCATAGAGATAGAACTTGAAACTGCTTTATTGTGTCCAGTTTCAAAGAGCTAGCACAAAGCATGTTTGATTTAGAGTTCCAAATACATGTATCACTATAGGAGAAAACAGAGTGAAACCTAAAAATGAAACTGGTTACTGTAAACGAACGGTTTAACCTAGAAGAACGAAATTCGGTGAGCCAAGTGGTTTTGGTGTACTGATCATTATCTGAAAGAATCATAAAGATTGGGTGAAAAAATGTTTGCTGAGATTTCAGGCAACTCGTAGTTTTTTGGAAGCTTAGCAACCCCTTTTCATGAAAGTGATTTTCGCCAATCTCTGCTTAGGGCTACATAAACAGCAAACAAACCATAGACATAGACCTTGAAACTGCTTTATTGTGTCAAGTTTCAAAGAGCTAGCACAAACCGTGTTTGATTTAGAGTTCCAAATACATGTATCCCTATAGGAGAAAACAGAGTGAAACCTAAAAATGTTACCGGTTACTGCAAACGAACGGTTTAACCTAGAAGAACGAAATTTGGTGAGCCAAGTGGTTTTGGCGTACTGATCATTACCTGAAAGAATCATCAAGATTGTGTGAAAAAATGTTTGCTGAGATTTCAGGCAACTCGTAGTTTTTTGGAAGCTTGGCAACCTGTTTCCAATAAAGTGATTTTCGCCAGTCTCTGCTTAGGGCTACATCAACAGCAAACAAACCATAGAGATAGAAGTTGAAACTGCTTTATTGTGTCCAGTTTCAAAGAGCTAGCACAAACCATGTTTGATTTAGAGTTCCAAATACATGTATCACTATAGGAGAAAACAGAGTGAAACCTAAAAATCAACTGGTTACTGCAAACGAACGGTTTAACCTAGAAGAACGAAATTTGGTGAGCCAAGTGGTTTTGGTGTACTGATCATTATCTGAAAGAATCATAAAGATTGGGTGAAAAAATGTTTGCTGAGATTTCAGGCAACTCGTAGTTTTTTGGAAGCTTAGCAACCCCTTTTCATGTAAGTGATTTTCGCCAGTCTCTGCTTAGGGCTACATAAACAGCAAACAAACCATAGACATAGACCTTGAAACTGCTTTATTGTGTCAAGTTTCAAATAGCTAGCACAAACCGTGTTTGATTTAGAGTTCCAAATACATGTATCCCTATAGGAGAAAACAGAGTCAAAACTAAAAATGAAAACGGTTACTGCAAACGAACGGTTTAACCTAGAAGAACGAAATTTGGTGAGCCAAATGGTTTTGGTGTACTGATCATTACCTGAAAGAATCATCAAGATTGGGCGAAAAAAAGTTTGCTGAGATTTCAGGCAACTCGTAGTTTTTTGAAAGCTTGGCAACCCCTTTCCATGAAAGTGATTTTCGCCAGTCTCTTCTTAGGGCTACATCAACAGCAAACAAACCATAGAGAGAGAACTTGAAACTGCTTTATTGTGTCAAGTTTCAAAGAGCTAGCACAAACCGTGTTTGATTTAGAGTTCCAAATACATGTATCCCTATAGGTGAAAACAGAGTGAAACCTAAAAATGAAAACGGTTACTGCAAATGAACTGTTTAACCTAGAAGAACGAAATTTAGTGAGGAAAGTGGTTTCAGTGTACTCATCATTACCTGAAAGAATCATCAAGATTGGGTGAAAAAATGTGTGCTGAGATTTCAGGAAACTCATAGTTTTTTTGAACCTTGGTAACCCCTTTAGATGAAAGTGATTTTCACCAGTCTCTGGTTAGGGCTACATCAACAGCAAACAAACCAAAGAGATAGAACTCGAAACTGCTTTATTGTGTCCAGTTTCAAAGAGCTGGCATAAACCGTGTTTGATTTAGAGTTCCAAATACATGTATTCCTTTAGGAGAAAACAGAGTGAAACCTAAAAATAAAACCGGTTACTGGAAACGAACGGTTTAACCTAGAAGAACGAAATTGGGTGAGCCAAGTGGTTTTGCTGTACTGATCATTACCTGAAAGAATCATCAAGATTGGGTGAAAAAATGTTTGCTTAGATTTCAGGCAACTCGTAGTTTTTTTGAAGCTTAGCAACCCCTTTTCATGAAAGTGATTTTCGCCAGTCTCTGCTTAGGGATACATCAACAGCAAACAAATCATAGAGATACAACTTGAAACTGCTTTATTGTGTCAAGTTTCAAAGAGCTAGCAAATCCTTGTTTGATTTAGAGTTCCAAATACATGTATCCCTATAGGTGAAAACAGAGTGAAACCTAAAAATGAAACTGGTTACTGCAAACGAACGGTTTAACCTAGAAGAACGAAATTTGGTGAGCCAAGTGGTTTTGGTGTACTGATCATTACCTGAAAGAATCATCAAGATTGGGTGAAAAAATGTTTGCTGAGATTCCAGGCAACTCGTAGTTTTTTGGGCTTTGCAACCCCTTTCCATCAAAGTGATTTTCGCCAATCTCTGCTTAGGGCTACATCAACAGCAAACAAACAATAGAGAGAGAAGTTGAAACTGCTTTATTGTGTCCAGTTTCAAAGAGCTAGCACAAACCGTGTTTGATTTAGAGTTCCAAATACATTTATCCCTAGAGGAGAAAACAGGGTGAAACCTAAAAATGAAACCGGTTACTGCAAATGAACGGTTTAACCTAGAAGAACGAAATTTGGTGAGCCAAGTGGTTTTGGTGTACTGATCATTACCTGAAAGAATCATCAAGATGGGGTGAAAAAATGTTTGCTGAGATTTCAGGCAACTCGTAGTTTTTTGGAAGATTGGCAACCTCTTTAAATGAAAGTGATTTTCGCCAGTCTCTGCTTAGGGCTACATCAACAGCAAACAAACCATAGAGATAGAACTTGAAACTGCTTTATTGTGTGAAGTTTCAAAGAGCTAACAAAAACCGTGTTTCATTTAGAGTTCCAAATACATGTATCCCTATAGGAGAAAACAGAGTGAAACCTAAAAATGAAACCGGTTACTGCAAACGAACGGTTTAACCTAGAAGAACGAAATTTGGTGAGCCAAGTGGTTTTGGTGTACTGATCATTACCTGAAAGAATCATCAAGATTGGTTAAAAAAATGTTTGCTGAGATTTCAGGCAACTCGTAGTTTTTTGGAAGCTTGGCAACCCCTTTCCATGAAAGTGATTTTCGCCAGTCTCTGCTTAGGGCTACATCAACAGCAAACAAACCATAGAGATAGAACTTGAAACTGCTTTATTGTGTCCAGTTTCAAAGACCTAGCACAAACCGTGTTTCATTTAGAGTTCCAAATACATATATCCCTATAGGAGAAAACAGGGTGAAACCTAAAAATGAAACCGGTTACTGCAAACGAACGGTTTAACTTGGAAGAACGAAATATGGTGAGCCAAGTGGTTTTGGTGTACTGATCATTACCTGAAAGAATCATCACGATTGGGTGAAAAAATGTTTGCTGAGATTTCAGGAAACTCGTAGTTTTTTGGAAGCTTAGCAACCCCTTTTCATGAAAGTGATTTTCGTGAGTCTCTGCTTAGGGCTACATAAACAGAAAAAACACCATAGAGATAGAACTTGAAACTGCTTTATTGTGTCAAGTTTCAAAGAGCTAGCACAAACCGTGTTTGATTTAGAGTTCCAAATACATGTATCCCTATAGGAGAAAACAGAGTGAAACCTAAAAATGTAAACGGTTACTGCAAAGGAACGGTTTAACTTAGAAAAAGGAAATTTGGTGAGCCAAGTGGTTTTGGTGTACTGATCATTACCTGAAAGAATCATCAAGATTGGGTGAAAAAATGTGTGCTGAGATTTCAGGCAACTCTTAGTTTTTTGGAAGCTTAGCAATCCCTTTTAATGAAAGTGATTTTCGCCAGTCTCTGCTTAGGGCTACATAAACAGCAAAAAAACCATAGAGATAGAACTTGAAACTGCTTTATTGTGTCCAGTTTCAAAGAGCTAGCACAAACCGTGTTTGCTTTAGAGTTCCAAATACATGTATCCCTATTGGAGAGAACAGAGTGAAACCTAAAAATGAAACCGGTTGCTGCAAACGAACGGTTTAACCTAGAAGAACGAAATTGGGTGAGCCAAGTGGTATTGGTGTACTGATCATTACCTGAAAGAATCATCAAGATTGGGTGAAAAAATGTTTGCTGAGATTTAAGGAAACTCGTAGTTTTTTGGAAGCTTGGCAACCTGTTTCCATGAAAGTGATTTTCGCCAGTCTCTGCTTAGGGCTACATCAAAAGCAAACAAACCATAGAGATAGAACTTGAAACTGCTTTATTGTGTCAAGTTTCAAAGAGCTAGCCCAAATCGTGTTTGATTTAGAGTTCCAAATACATTTATCCCTAGAGGAGAAAACAGGGTGAAACCTAAAAATGAAACCGGTTACTGCAAACGAACGGTTTAACCTAGAAGAACGAAATTTGGTGAGCCAAGTGGTTTTGGTGTACTGATCATTACCTGAAAGAATCATCAAGATTGGTTAAAAAAATGTTTGCTGAGATTTCAGGCAACTCGTAGTTTTTTGGAAGCTTGGCAACCTGTTTCCATGAAAGTGATTTTCGCCAGTCTCTGCTTAGGGCTACATCAACAGCAAACAAACCATACAGATAGAACTTGAAACTGCTTTATTGTGTCCAGTTTCAAAGAGCTAGCACAAACCGTGTTTGATTTAGAGTTCCAAATACATGTATCCCTATAGGAGAAAACAGGGTGAAACCTAAAAATAAAACCGGTTACTGCAAACGAACGGTTTAACTTGGAAGAACGAAATTTGGTGAGCCAAGTGGTTTTGGTGTACTGATTATTACCTGAAAGAATCATCACGATTGGGTGAAAAAATGTTTGCTGAGATTTCAAGAAACTCGTAGTTTTTTGGAAGCTTAGCAACCCCTTTTCATGAAAGTGATTTTCGTGAGTCTCTGCTTAGGGCTACATAAACAGCAAAAACACCATAGAGATAGAACTTGAAACTGCTTTATTGTGTCAAGTTTCAAAGAGCTAGCACAAACCGTGTTTGATTTAGAGTTCCAAATACATGTATCCCTATAGGAGAAAACAGAGTGAAACCTAAAAATGTAAACGGTTACTGCAAAGGAACGGTTTAACTTAGAAGAAGGAAATTTGGTGAGCCAAGTGGTTTTGGTGTACTGATCATTATCTGAAAGAATCATCAAGATTGGGTGAAAAAATGTGTGCTGAGATTTCAGGCAACTCGTAGTTTTTTGGAAGCTTAGCAATCCCTTTTAATGAAAGTGATTTTCGCCAGTCTCTGCTTAGGGCTACATAAACAGCAAAAAAACCATAGAGATAGAACTTGAAACTGCTTTATTGTGTCCAGTTTCAAAGAGCTAGCACAAACCGTGTTTGCTTTAGAGTTCCAAATACATGTATCCCTATTGGAGAAAACTGAGTGAAACCTAAAAATGAAACCGGTTGCTACAAACGAACGGTTTAACCTAGAAGAACGAAATTGGGTGAGCCAAGTGGTTTTGGTGTACTGATCATTACGTGAAAGAATCATCAAGATTGGGTGAAAAAATGTTTGCTGAGATTTCAGGAAACTCGTAGTTTTTTGGAAGCTTGGCAACCTGTTTCCATGAAAGTGATTTTCGCCAGTCTCTGCTTAGGGCTACATCAACAGCAAACAAACCATAGAGATAGACCTTGAAACTGTTTTATTGTGTCAAGTTTCAAAGAGCTAGCCCAAATCGTGTTTGATTTAGAGTTCCAAATACATGTATCCCTATAGGAGAAAACAGAGTGAAACCTAAAAATGAAAACGGTTACTGAAAACAAATGGTTTAACCTAGAAGAACGAAATTTGGTGAGCCAAGTGTTTTTGGTGTACTGATCATTACCTGAAAGAATCATCAAGATTGGGTGAAAAAATGTTTGCTGAGATTTCAGGGAACTCGTAGTTTTTTGGAAGCTTGGCAACCCCTTTTCATGAAAGTCATGTTCGCCATTCTCTGCTTAGGGCTACATCAACAGCAAACAAAGCATAGAGATAGAACTTGAAACTGCTTTATTGTGTCGAGTTTCAAAGAGGTAGCACAAACCGTGTTTGATTTAGAGTTCCAAATACATGTATCCCTATAGGAGAAAACAGAGTGAAACCTAAAAATGAAACTGGTTACTGCAAACGAACGGTTTAACCTAGAAGAACGAAATTTGGTGAGCCAAGTGGTTTTGGTGTACTGATCATTACCTGAAAGAATCATCAAGATTGGGTGAAAAAATGTTTGCTGAGATTTAAGGAAACTCGTAGTTTTTTGGAAGCTTGGCAACCTGTTTCCATGAAAGTGATTTTCGCCAGTCTCTGCTTAGGGCTACATCAAAAGCAAACAAACCATAGAGATAGAACTTGAAACTGCTTTATTGTGTCAAGTTTCAAAGAGCTAGCCCAAATCGTGTTTGATTTAGAGTTCCAAATACATTTATCCCTAGAGGAGAAAACAGGGTGAAACCTAAAAATGAAACCGGTTACTGCAAACGAACGGTTTAACCTAGAAGAACGAAATTTGGTGAGCCAAGTGGTTTTGGTGTACTGATCATTACCTGAAAGAATCATCAAGATTGGTTAAAAAAATGTTTGCTGAGATTTCAGGCAACTCGTAGTTTTTTGGAAGCTTGGCAACCTGTTTCCATGAAAGTGATTTTCGCCAGTCTCTGCTTAGGGCTACATCAACAGCAAACAAACCATACAGATAGAACTTGAAACTGCTTTATTGTGTCCAGTTTCAAAGAGCTAGCACAAACCGTGTTTGATTTAGAGTTCCAAATACATGTATCCCTATAGGAGAAAACAGGGTGAAACCTAAAAATAAAACCGGTTACTGCAAACGAACGGTTTAACTTGGAAGAACGAAATTTGGTGAGCCAAGTGGTTTTGGTGTACTGATCATTACCTGAAAGAATCATCACGATTGGGTGAAAAAATGTTTGCTGAGATTTCAAGAAACTCGTAGTTTTTTGGAAGCTTAGCAACCCCTTTTCATGAAAGTGATTTTCGTGAGTCTCTGCTTAGGGCTACATAAACAGCAAAAACACCATAGAGATAGAACTTGAAATTGCTTTATTGTGTCAAGTTTCAAAGAGCTAGCACAAACCGTGTTTGATTTAGAGTTCCAAATACATGTATCCCTATAGGAGAAAACAGAGTGAAACCTAAAAATGTAAACGGTTACTGCAAAGGAACGGTTTAACTTAGAAGAAGGAAAATTGGTGAGCCAAGTGGTTTTGGTGTACTGATCATTATCTGAAAGAATCATCAAGATTGGGTGAAAAAATGTGTGCTGAGATTTCAGGCAACTCGTAGTTTTTTGGAAGCTTAGCAATCCCTTTTAATGAAAGTGATTTTCGCCAGTCTCTGCTTAGGGCTACATAAACAGCAAAAAAACCATAGAGATAGAACTTGAAACTGCTTTATTGTGTCCAGTTTCAAAGAGCTAGCACAAACCGTGTTTGCTTTAGAGTTCCAAATACATGTATCCCTATTGGAGAAAACTGAGTGAAACCTAAAAATGAAACCGGTTGCTGCAAACGAACGGTTTAACCTAGAAGAACGAAATTGGGTGAGCCAAGTGGTTTTGGTGTACTGATCATTACGTGAAAGAATCATCAAGATTGGGTGAAAAAATGTTTGCTGAGATTTCAGGAAACTCGTAGTTTTTTGGAAGCTTGGCAACCTGTTTCCATGAAAGTGATTTTCGCCAGTCTCTGCTTAGGGCTACATCAACAGCAAACAAACCATAGAGATAGACCTTGAAACTGTTTTATTGTGTCAAGTTTCAAAGAGCTAGCCCAAATCGTGTTTGATTTAGAGTTCCAAATACATGTATCCCTATAGGAGAAAACAGAGTGAAACCTAAAAATGAAACTGGTTACTGCAAACGAACGGTTTAACATAGAAGAACGAAATTTGGTGAGCCAAGTGGTTTTGGTGTACTGATCATTACCTGAAAGAATCATCAAGATTGGGTAAAAAAATGTTTGCTGAGATTTCAGGCAACGCGTAGTTTTTTGGAAGCTTGGCAACCCCTTTCCATGAAAGTGATTTTCGCCAGTCTCTGCTTAGGGATACATCAACAGCAAACAAACCATACAGATAGAACTTGAAACTGCTTTATTGTGTCAAGTTTCAAAGAGCTAGCACAAACCTTGTTTGATTTAGAGTTCCAAATACATTTATCCCTAGAGGAGAAAACAGGGTGAAACCTAAAAATGAAACCGGTTACTGCAAACGAACGGTTTAACCTAGAAGAACGAAATTTGGTGAGCCAAGTGGTTTTGGTGTACTGATCATTACCTGAAAGAATCATCAAGATTGGGTGAAAAAATGTTTGCTGAGATTTCAGGCAACTCGTAGTTTTTTGGAAGATTGGCAACCTCTTTAAATGAAAGTGATTTTCGCCAGTCTCTGCTTAGGGCTACATCAACAGCAAACAAACCATAGAGATAGAACTTGAAACTGTTTTATTGTGTCAAGTTTCAAAGAGCTAGCAAAAACCGTGTTTGATTTAGAGTTCCAAATACATGTATCCCTATAGGAGAAAACAGAGTGAAACCTAAAAATGAAACCGGTTACTGCAAACGAACGGTTTAACCTAGAAGAACGAAATTTGGTGAGCCAAGTGGTTTTGGTGTACTGATCATTGCCTGAAAGAATCATCAAGATTGGTTAAAAAAATGTTTGCTGAGATTTCATGCAACTCGTAGTTTTTTGGAAGCTTGGCAACCCCTTTCCATGAAAGTGATTTTCGCCAGTCTCTGCTTAGGGCTACATCAACAGCAAAGAAACCATACAGATAGAACTTGAAACTGCTTTATTGTGTCCAATTTCAAAGAGCTAGCACAAACCGTGTTTGATTTAGAGTTCCAAATACATGTATCCCTATAGGAGAAAACAGGGTGAAACCTAAAAATGAAACCGGTTACTGCAAACGAACGGTTTAACTTGGAAGAACGAAATTTGGTGTGCCAAGTGGTTTTGGTGTACTGATCATTACCTGAAAGAATCATAACGATTGGGTGAAAAAATGTTTGCTGAGATTTCAGGAAACTCGTAGTTTTTTGGAAGCTTAGCAACCCCTTTTCATGAAAGTGATTTTCGTGAGTCGCTGCTTAGGGCTACATAAACAGCAAAAACACCATAGAGATAGAACTTGAAACTGCTTTATTGTGTCAAGTTTCAAAGAGCTAGCACAAACCGTGTTTGATTTAGAGTTCCAAATACATGTATCCCTATAGGAGAAAACAGAGTGAAACCTAAAAATGTAAACGGTTACTGCAAAGGAACGGTTTAACTTAGAAGAAGGAAATTTGGTGAGCCAAGTGGTTTTGGTGTACTGATCATTATCTGAAAGAATCATCAAGATTGGGTCAAATAATGTGTGCTGAGATTTCATGAAACTCTTAGTTTTTTGGAAGCTTAGCAATCCCTTTTAATGAAAGTGATTTTCGCCAGTCTCTGCTTAGGGCTACATAAACAGCAAAGAAACCATAGAGATAGAACTTGAAACTGCTTTATTGTGTCCAGTTTCAAAGAGCTAGCACAAACCGTGTTTGCATTAGAGTTCCAAATACATGTATCCCTATTGGAGAAAACAGAGTGAAACCTAAAAGTGAAACCGGTTGCTGCAAACGAACGGTTTGACCTAGAAGAACGAAATTGGGTGAGCCAAGTGGTTTTGGTGTACTGATCATTACCTGAAAGAATCATCAAGATTGGGTGAAAAAATGTTTGCTGAGATTTCAGGAAACTCGTAGTTTTTTGGAAGCTTGGCAACCTGTTTCCATGAAAGTGATTTTCGCCAGTCTCTGCTTAGGGCTACATCAACAGCAAACAAACCATAGAGATAGAACTTGAAACTGCTTTATTGTGTCAACTTTCAAAGAGCTAGCCCAAATCGTGTTTGATTTAGAGTTCCAAATACATGTATCCCTATAGGAGAAAACAGAGTGAAACCTAAAAATGAAAACGGTTACTGCAAACAAATGGTTTAACCTAGAAGAACGAAATTTGGTGAGCCAAGTGGTTTTGGTGTACTGATCATTACCTGAAAGAATCATCAAGATTGGGTGAAAAAATGTTTGCTGAGATTTCAGGGAACTCGTAGTTTTTTGGAAGCTTGGCAACCCCTTTTCATGAAAGTCATGTTCGCCAGTCACTGCTTAGGGCTACATCAACAGCAAACAAACCATAGACATAGACCTTGAAACTGCTTTATTGTGTCAAGTTTCAAAGAGCTAGCACAAACCGTGTTTGATTTAGAGTTCCAAATACATGTATCCCTATAGGAGAAAACAGAGTCAAAACTAAAAATGAAAACGGTTACTGCAAACGAACGGTTTAACCTAGAAGAACGAAATTTGGTGAGCCAAGTGGTTTTGGTGTACTGATCATTACCTGAAAGAATCATCAAGATTGGGTGAAAAAATGTTTGCTGATATTTAAGGCAACTCGTAGTTTTTTGGAAGCTTGGCAACCCTTTCCATGAAAGTGATTTTCGCCAGTCTCTGCTTAGGGCTACATCAACAGCAAACAAACCATAGAGAGAGAACTTGAAACTGCTTTATTGTGTCAAGTTTCAAAGAGCTAGCACAAACCGTGTTTGATTTAGAGTTCCAAATACATGTATCCCTATAGGAGAAAACAGAGTGAAACCTAAAAATGAAACCGGTTACTGCAAACGAACGGTTTAACCTAGAAGAACGAAATTTGGTGAGCCAAGTGGTTTTGGTGTACTGATCATTACCTGAAAGAATCATCAAGATTGGGTAAAAAAATGTTTGCTGAGTTTTCAGGCAACGCGTAGTTTTTTGGAAGCTTGGCAACCCCTTTCCATGAAAGTGATTTTCGCCAGTCTCTGCTTAGGGATACATCAACAGCAAACAAACCATACAGATAGAACTTGAAACTGCTTTATTGTGTCCAGTTTCAAAGAGCTAGCACAAACCTTGTTTGATTTAGAGTTCCAAATACATTTATCCCTAGAGGAGAAAACAGGGTGAAACCTAAAAATGAAACCGGTTACTGCAAACGAACGTTTTAACCTAGAAGAACGAAATTTGGTGAGCCAAGTGGTTTTGGTGTACTGATCATTACCTGAAAGAATCATCAAGATGGGGTGAAAAAATGTTTGCTGAGATTTCAGGCAACTCGTAGTTTTTTGGAAGATTGGCAACCTCTTTAAATGAAAGTGATTTTCGCCAGTCTCTGCTTAGGGCTACATCAACAGCAAACAAACCATAGAGATAGAACTTGAAACTGCTTTATTGTGTCAAGTATCAAAGAGCTACCAAAAACCGTGTTTGATTTAGAGTTCCAAATACATGTATCCCTATAGGAGAAAACAGAGTGAAACCTAAAAATGAAAACGGTTACTGTAAACAAATGGTTTAACCTAGAAGAACGAAATTTGGTGAGCCAAGTGGTTTTGGTGTACTGATCATTACCTGAAAGAATCATCAAGATTGGGTGAAAAAATGTTTGCTGAGATTTTAGGCAACTCGTAGTTTTTTGGAAGCTTGGCAACCCCTTTTCATGAAAGTCATGTTCGCCAGTAACTGCTTAGGGCTACATCAACAGCAAACAAACCATAGACATAGACCTTGAAACTGCTTTATTGTGTCAAGTTTCAAAGAGCTAGCACAAACCGTGTTTGATTTAGAGTTCCAAATACATGTATCCCTATAGGAGAAAACAGAGTCAAAACTAAAAATGAAAACGGTTACTGCAAACGAACGGTTTAACCTAGAAGAACGAAATTTGGTGAGCCAAGTGGTTTTGGTGTACTGATCATTACCTGAAAGAATCATCAAGATTGGGTGAAAAAATGTTTGCTGAGATTTCAGGATACTCGTAGTTTTTTGGAAGCTTAGCAACCCCTTTTCATGAAAGTGATTTTCGCGATCCTCTGCTTAGGGCTACATAAACAGCAAAAAAAACCATAGAGATAGAGCTTGAAACTGCTTTATTGTGTCACGTTTCAAAGAGCTAGCACAAACCGTGTTTGATTTAGAGTTCCAAATACATGTATCCCTATAGGAGAAAACAGAGTGAAACCTAAAAATGAAAACGGTTACTGCAAAGGAACGGTTTAATTTAGAAGAAGGAAATTTGGTGAGCCAAGTGTTTTTGGTGTACTGATCATTATCTGAAAGAATCATCAAGATTGGGTGAAAAAACGTTTCCTGAGATTTCAGGCAACTCGTAGTTTTTTGGAAGATTATCAATCCCTTTTAATGAAAGTGATTTTCGCCAGTCTCTGCTTAGGGCTACATAAACAGCAAAAAAACCATAGAGATAGAACTTGAAACTGCTTTATTGTGTCCAGTTTCAAAGAGCTAGCACAAACCGTGTTTGAATTAGAGTTCCAAATACATGTATCCCTATTGGAGAAAACAGAGTGAAACCTAAAAATGAAACCGGTTACTGCAAACGAACGGTTTAATTAGAAGAATGAAATTGGGTGAGCCAAGTGGTTTTGGTGTACTGATCATTACCTGAAAGAATCATCAAGATTGGGTGAAAAAATGTTGGCTGAGATTTCAGGCAGCTCGTAGTTTTTTGGAAGCTTGGCAACCTGTTTCCATGAAAGTGATTTTCGCCAGTCTCTGCTTAGGGCTACATCAACAGCAAACAAACCATAGAGATAGAACTTGAAACTGCTTTATTGTGTCAAGTTTCAAAGAGCTAGCACAAACCGTGTTTGATTTAGAGTTCCAAATACATGTATCCCTATAGGAGAAAACAGAGTGAAACCTAAAAATGAAACTAGTTACTGCAAACGAACGGTTGAACCTAGAAGAACGAAATTTGGTGAGCCAAGTGGTTTTGGTGTACTGATCATTATCTGAAAGAATCATAAACATTGGGTGAAAAAATGTTTGCTGAGATTTCAGGCAACTCGTAGTTTTTTGGAAGCTTGGCAACCCCTTTTCATGAAAGTGATTTTCGCCAGTCTCTGCTTAGGGCTACATAAACAGCAAACAAACCATAGAAATAGACCTTGAAACTGCTTTATTGTGTCAAGTTTCAAAGAGCTAGCACAAACCGTGTTTGATTTAGAGTTCCAAATACATGTATCCCTATAGGAGAAAACAGAGTCAAAACTAAAAATGAAAACGGTTACTGCAAACGAACGGTTTAACCTAGAAGAACGAAATTTGGTGAGCCAAGTGGTTTTGGTGTACTGATCATTACCTGAAAGAATCATCAAGATTGGGTGAAAAAATGTTTGCTGAGATTTCAGGCAACTCGTTGTTTTTTGGAAGCTTGGCAACCCCTTTCCATGAAAGTGATTTTCGCCAGTCTCTGCTTAGGGCTACATCAACAGCAAACAAACCATAGAGATAGAACTTGAAACTGCTTTATTGTGTCAAGTTTCAAAGAGCTAGCACAAACCGTGTTTGATTTAGAGTTCCAAATACATGTATCCCTATAGTAGAAAACAGAGTCAAAACTAAAAATGAAAACGGTTACTGCAAATGAACGGTTTAACCTAGAAGAACGAAATTTGGTGAGCCAAGTGGTTTTGGTGTACTGATCATTACCTGAAAGAATCATCAAGATTGGGTGAAAAAATGTTTGCTGAGATTTCAGGCGACTCGTAGTTTTTTGGAAGCTTGGCAACCCCTTTCCATGAAAGTGATTTTCGCCAGTCTCTGCTTAGAGCTACATCAACAGCAAACAAACCATAGAGATAGAACTTGAAACTGCTTTATTGTTTCAAGTTTCAAAGAGCTAGCACAAACCGTGTTTGATTTAGAGTTCAAATACATGTATCCCTATAGGAGAAAATAGAGTGAAACCTAAAAATGAAAACGGTTACTGCAAACGAACGGTTTAACCTAGAAGAACAAAATTTGGTGAGGCAAGTGGTTTTGGTGTACTGATCATTATCTGAAAGAATCATCAAGATTGGGTGAAAAAATGTTTGCTGAGATTTAAGGACACTCGTAGTTTTTTGGAAGCTTGGCAACCCCTTTCTATGAAAGTGATTTTCGCCAGTCTCTGCTTAGGGCTACATCAACAGCAAAGAAACCATAGAGAGAGAACTTGAAACTGCTTTATTGTTTCAAGTCAAAGAGCTAACACAAACCGTTTTTTTATTTAGAGTTCCAAATACATGTATTCCTATAGGAGAAAACAGAGTGAAACCTAAAAATGAAACTGGTTACTGCAAACGAACGGTTTAACCTAGAAGAACGAAATTTGGTGAGGCAAGTGGTTTTGGTGTACTCATCATTACCTGAAAGAATCATCAAGATTGGGTGAAAAAATGTTTGCTGAGATTTCAGGCAACTCGTAGTTTTTTGGAAGCTTGGCAACCCCTTTCCATGAAAGTGATTTTCGCCAGTCTCTGCTTAGGGCTACATCAACAGCAAACAAACCATAGAGATAGAACTTGAAACTGCTTTATTGTGTCTAGTTTCAAAGAGCTAGCACAATCCGTGTTTGATTTAGAGTTCCAAATACATGTGTCCCTATAGGAGAAAACAGAGTGAAACCTAAAAATGAAACTAGTTACTGCAAACGAACGGTTTAATCTAGAAGAACTAAATTTGGTGAGCCAAGTGGTTTTGGTGTACTGATCATTATCTGAAAGAATCATAAACATTGGGTGAAAAAATGTTTGCTGAGATTTCAGGCAACTCGTAGTTTTTTGGAAGCTTAGCAACCCCTTTTCATGAAAGTGATTTTCGCCAGTCTCTACTTAGGGCTACATAAACAGCAAACAAACCATAGAAATAGACCTTGAAACTGCTTTATTGTGTCAAGTTTCAAAGAGCTAGCACAAACCGTGTTTGATTTAGAGTTCCAAATACATGTATCCCTATAGGAGAAAACAGAGTCAAAACTAAAAATGAAAACGGTTACTGCAAACGAACGGTTTAACCTAGAAGAACGAAATTTGGTGAGCCAAGTGGTTTTGGTGTACTGATCATTATCTGAAAGAATCATCAAGATTGGGTGAAAAAATGTTTGCTGAGATTTCAGGCAACTCGTAGTTTTTTGGAAGCTTGGCAACCCCTTTCCATGAAAGTGATTTTCGCCAGTCTCTGCTTAGGGCTACATCAACAGGAAACAAACCATAGAGATAGAACTTGAAACTGCTTTATTGTGTCCAGTTTCAAAGAGCTAGCACAAACCGTGTTTGATTTAGAGTTCCAAATACATGTATCCCTATAGGAGAAAACAGAGTGAAACCTAAAAATGAAACTAGTTACTGCAAACGAACGGTTTACCCTAGAAGAACGAAATTTGGTGAGGCAAGTGGTTTTGTGTACTCATCATTACCGGAAAGAATCATCAAGATTGGGTGAAAAAATGTTTGCTGAGATTTCAGGCAACTCGTAGTTTTTTGGAAGCTTGGCAACCTGTTTCCATGAAAGTGATTTTCGCCAGTCTCTGCTTAGGGCTACATCAACAGCAAACAAACCATAGAGATAGAACTTGACTGCTTTATTGTGTCCAATTTCAAAGAGCTAGCACAAACCGTGTTTGATTTAGAGTTCCAAATACATGTATTCCTATAGGAGAAAAGAGAGTGAAACCTAAAAATGAAACTGGTTACTGCAAACGAACGGTTTAACCTAGAAGAACGAAATTTGGTGAGCCAAGTGGTTTTGGTGTACTGATCATTACCTGAAAGAATCATCAAGATTGGGTGAAAAAATGTTTGCTGAGATTTCAGGCAATTCGTAGTTTTTTGGAAGCTTGGCAACCCCTTTCCATCAAAGTGATTTTCGCCAGTCTCTGCTTAGGGCTACATCAACAGCAAACAAACCATAGAGATAGAACTTGAAACTGCTTTATTGTGTCAAGTTTCAAAGAGCTAGCACAAACCGTGTTTGATTTAAAGTTCAAATACATGTATCCCTATAGGAGAAAACAGAGTGAAACCTAAAAATGAAAACGGTTACTGCAAACGAACGGTTTAACCTAGAAGAACAAAATTTGGTGAGGCAAGTGGTTTTGGTGTACTGATCATTATCTGAAAGAATCATCAAGATTGGGTGAAAAAATGTTTGCTGAGATTTCAGGACACTCGTAGTTTTTTGGAAGCTTGGCAACCCCTTTCTATGAAAGTGATATTCGCCAGTCTCTGCTTAGGGCTACATCAACAGCAAACAAACCATAGAGAGAGAACTTGAAACTGCTTTATTGTGTCAAGTCAAAGAGCTAACACAAACCGTTTTTTATTTAGAGTTCCATATACATGTATTCCTATAGGAGAAAACAGAGTGAAACCTAAAAATGAAACCGGTTACTGCAAACGAACGGTTTAACCTAGAAGAACGAAATTTGGTGAGGCAAGTGTTTTTGGTGTACTCATCATTGCCTGAAAGAATCATCAAGATTGGGTGAAAAAATGTTTGCTGAGATTTCAGGCAGCTCGTAGTTTTTTGGAAGCTTGGCAACCTGTTTCCATGAAAGTGATTTTCGCCAGTCTCTGCTTAGGGCTACATCAACAGCAAACAAACCATAGAGATAGAACTTGAAACTGCTTTATTGTGTCCAGTTTCAAAGAGCTAGCACAAACCGTGTTTGATTTAGAGTTCCAAATACATGTATCCCTTAGGAGAAAACAGAGTGAAACCTAAAAATGAAACTAGTTACTGCAAACGAACGGTTTAATCTAGAAGAACGAAATTTGGTGAGCCAAGTGGTTTTGGTGTACTGATCATTATCTGAAAGAATCATAAACATTGGGTGAAAAAATGTTTGCTGAGATTTCAGGCAACTCGTAGTTTTTTGGAAGCTTAGCAACCCCTTTTCATGAATGTGATTTTCGCCAGTCTCTGCTTAGGGCTACATAAACAGCAAATTTCAAAGAGCTAGCACAAACCGTGTTTGATTTAGAGTTCCAAATACATGTATCCCTATAGGAGAAAACAGAGTCAAAACTAAAAATGAAAACGGTTACTGCAAACGAACGGTTTAACCTAGAAGAACGAAATTTGGTGAGCCAAGTGGTTTTGGTGTACTGATCATTACCTGAAAGAATCATCAAGATTGGGTGAAAAAATGTTTGCTGAGATTTCAGGCAACTCGTAGTTTTTTGGAAGCTTGGCAACCCCATTCCATGAAAGTGATTTTCGCCAGTCTCTGCTTAGGGCTACATCAACAGCAAACAAACCATAGAGACAGAACTTGAAACTGCTTTATTGTGTCAAGTTTCAAAGAGCTAGCACAAACCGTGTTTGATTTAGAGTTCAAATACATGTATCCCTATAGGAGAAAACAGAGTGAAACCTAAAAATGAAAACGGTTACTGCAAACGAACGGTTTAACCTAGAAGAACGAAATTTGGTGAGGCAAGTGGTTTTGGTGTACTCATCATTACCTGAAAGAATCATCAAGATTGGGTGAAAAAATGTGTGCTGAGATTTCAGGAAACTCGTAGTTTTTTGGAAGATTGGTAACCCCTTTAAATGAAAGTGATTTTCGCCAGTCTCTGCTTAGGGCTACATCAACAGCAAACAAACCATAGAGATAGAACTTGAAACTGCTTTATTGTGTCAATTTTCAAAGAGCTAGCACAAACCGTGTTTGATTTAGAGTTCCAAATATATGTATTCCTATAGGAGAAAACAGAGTGAAACCTAAAAATGTTACCGGTTACTGCAAACGAACGGTTTAACCTAGAAGAACAAAATTTGGTGAGGCAAGTGGTTTTGGTGTACTCATCATTACCTGAAAGAATCATCAAGATTGGGTGAAAAAATGTTCGATGATATTTCAGGCAACTCGTAGTTTTTTGGAAGCTTGGCAACCTGTTTCCATGAAAGTGATTTTCGCCAGTCTCTGCTTAGGGCTACATCAACAGCAAACAAACCATAGAGATAGAACTTGAAACTGCTTTATTGTGTCCAGTTTCAAAGAGGTAGCAAAAACCATGTTTGATTTAGAGTTCCAAATACATGTATCCCTATAGGAGAAAACAGAGTGAAACCTAAAAATGAAACTGGTTACTGCAAACGAACGGTTTAACCTAGAAGAACGAAATTTGGTGAGCCAAGTGGTTTTGGTGTATTGATCATTATCTGAAAGAATCATCAAAATTGGGTGAAAAAATGTTTGCTGATATTTCAGGCAACTCGTAGTTTTTTGGAAGCTTGGCAACCCCTTTCCATGAAAGTGATTTTCGCCAGTCTCTGCTTAGGGCTACATCAACAGCAAACAAACCATAGAGAGAGAACTTGAAACTGCTTTATTGTGTCAAGTTTCAAAGAGCTAACACAAACCGTGTTTGATTTAGAGGTCCAAATACATGTATCCCTATAGGAGAAAACAGAGTGAAACCTAAAAATGAAACTAGTTACTGAAAACGAACGGTTTAACCTAGAAGAACGAAATTTGGTGAGCCAAGTGGTTTTGGTGTACTGATCATTATCTGAAAGAATCATAAACATTGGGTGAAAAAATGTTTGCTGAGATTTCAGGCAACTCGTAGTTTTCTGGAAGCTTAGCAACCCCTTTTCATGAAAGTGATTTTCGCCAGTCTCTGCTTAGGGCTACATAAACAGCAATCAAACCATAGAAATAGACCTTGAAACTGCTTTATTGTGTCAAGTTTCAAAGAGCTAGCACAAACCGTGTTTGATTTAGAGTTCCAAATACATGTATCCCTATAGGAGAAAACAGAGTCAAAACTAAAAATGAAAACGGTTACTGCAAATGAACGGTTTAACCTAGAAGAACGAAATTTGGTGAGCCAAGTGGTTTCGGTGTACTGATCATTACCTGAAAGAATCATCAAGATTGGGTGAAAAAATGTTTGCTGAGATTTCAGGCAACTCGTAGTTTTTTGGAAGCTTGGCAACCCCTTTCCATGAAAGTCATTTTCGTCAGTCTCTGCTTAGGGCTGCATCAACAGTAAACAAACCATACAGATAGAACTTGAAACTGCTTTATTGTGTCCAGTTTTAACGAGCTAGCACAAACCGGGTTTGATTTAGAGTTCCAAATACATGTATCTCTATAGGAGAAAACAGAGTGAAACCTAAAAATGAAAACGGTTACTGCAAACGAACGGATTAACCTAGAAGAACGAAATTTGGTGAGCCAAGTTATTTTGGTGTACTGATCATTACCTGAAAGAATCATCAAGATTGGGTGAAAAAAAGTTTGCTGAGATTTCAGGAAACTCGTAGTTTTTTGGAAGCTTGGTAACCCCTTTAAATGAAAGTGATTTTCGCCAGTCTCTGCTTCGGGCTACATCAACAGCAAACAAACCATAGAGATAGAACTTGAAACTGCTGTATTGTGTCAATTTTCAAAGAGGTAGCACAAACCGTGTTTGATTTAGAGTTCCAAATACATGTATCCCTATAGGAGAAAACAGAGTGAAACCTAAAAATGAAACTAGTTACTGCAAACGAACGGTTTAATCTAGAAGAACTAAATTTGGTGAGCCAAGTGGTTTTGGTGTACTGATCATTATCTGAAAGAATCATAAACATTGGGTGAAAAAATGTTTGCTGAGATTTCAGGCAACTCGTAGTTTTTTGGAAGCTTAGCAACCCCTTTTCATGAAAGTGATTTTCGCCAGTCTCTACTTAGGGCTACATAAACAGCAAACAAACCATAGAAATAGACCTTGAAACTGCTTTATTGTGTCAAGTTTCAAAGAGCTAGCACAAACCGTGTTTGATTTAGAGTTCCAAATACATGTATCCCTATAGGAGAAAACAGAGTCAAAACTAAAAATGAAAACGGTTACTGCAAACGAACGGTTTAACCTAGAAGAACGAAATTTGGTGAGCCAAGTGGTTTTGGTGTACTGATCATTATCTGAAAGAATCATCAAGATTGGGTGAAAAAATGTTTGCTGAGATTTCAGGCAACTCGTAGTTTTTTGGAAGCTTGGCAACCCCTTTCCATGAAAGTGATTTTCGCCAGTCTCTGCTTAGGGCTACATCAACAGGAAACAAACCATAGAGATAGAACTTGAAACTGCTTTATTGTGTCCAGTTTCAAAGAGCTAGCACAAACCGTGTTTGATTTAGAGTTCCAAATACATGTATCCCTATAGGAGAAAACAGAGTGAAACCTAAAAATGAAACTAGTTACTGCAAACGAACGGTTTACCCTAGAAGAACGAAATTTGGTGAGGCAAGTGGTTTTGTGTACTCATCATTACCGGAAAGAATCATCAAGATTGGGTGAAAAAATGTTTGCTGAGATTTCAGGCAACTCGTAGTTTTTTGGAAGCTTGGCAACCTGTTTCCATGAAAGTGATTTTCGCCAGTCTCTGCTTAGGGCTACATCAACAGCAAACAAACCATAGAGATAGAACTTGAAACTGCTTTATTGTGTCAATTTTCAAAGAGCTAGCACAAACCGTGTTTGATTTAGAGTTCCAAATATATGTATTCCTATAGGAGAAAACAGAGTGAAACCTAAAAATGTTACCGGTTACTGCAAACGAACGGTTTAACCTAGAAGAACAAAATTTGGTGAGGCAAGTGGTTTTGGTGTACTCATCATTACCTGAAAGAATCATCAAGATTGGGTGAAAAAATGTTTGCTGAGATTTCAGGCAACTCGTAGTTTTTTGGAAGCTTGGCAACCTGTTTCCATGAAAGTGATTTTCGCCAGTCTCTGCTTAGGGCTACATCAACAGCAAACAAACCATAGAGATAGAACTTGAAACTGCTTTATTGTGTCCAGTTTCAAAGAGGTAGCAAAAACCATGTTTGATTTAGAGTTCCAAATACATGTATCCCTATAGGAGAAAACAGAGTGAAACCTAAAAATGAAACTGGTTACTGCAAACGAACGGTTTAACCTAGAAGAACGAAATTTGGTGAGCCAAGTGGTTTTGGTGTATTGATCATTATCTGAAAGAATCATCAAAATTGGGTGAAAAAATGTTTGCTGATATTTCAGGCAACTCGTAGTTTTTTGGAAGCTTGGCAACCCCTTTCCATGAAAGTGATTTTCGCCAGTCTCTGCTTAGGGCTACATCAACAGCAAACAAACCATAGAGAGAGAACTTGAAACTGCTTTATTGTGTCAAGTTTCAAAGAGCTAACACAAACCGTGTTTGATTTAGAGGTCCAAATACATGTATCCCTATAGGAGAAAACAGAGTGAAACCTAAAAATGAAACTAGTTACTGAAAACGAACGGTTTAACCTAGAAGAACGAAATTTGGTGAGCCAAGTGGTTTTGGTGTACTGATCATTATCTGAAAGAATCATAAACATTGGGTGAAAAAATGTTTGCTGAGATTTCAGGCAACTCGTAGTTTTCTGGAAGCTTAGCAACCCCTTTTCATGAAAGTGATTTTCGCCAGTCTCTGCTTAGGGCTACATAAACAGCAATCAAACCATAGAAATAGACCTTGAAACTGCTTTATTGTGTCAAGTTTCAAAGAGCTAGCACAAACCGTGTTTGATTTAGAGTTCCAAATACATGTATCCCTATAGGAGAAAACAGAGTCAAAACTAAAAATGAAAACGGTTACTGCAAATGAACGGTTTAACCTAGAAGAACGAAATTTGGTGAGCCAAGTGGTTTCGGTGTACTGATCATTACCTGAAAGAATCATCAAGATTGGGTGAAAAAATGTTTGCTGAGATTTCAGGCAACTCGTAGTTTTTTGGAAGCTTGGCAACCCCTTTCCATGAAAGTCATTTTCGTCAGTCTCTGCTTAGGGCTGCATCAACAGTAAACAAACCATACAGATAGAACTTGAAACTGCTTTATTGTGTCCAGTTTTAACGAGCTAGCACAAACCGGGTTTGATTTAGAGTTCCAAATACATGTATCTCTATAGGAGAAAACAGAGTGAAACCTAAAAATGAAAACGGTTACTGCAAACGAACGGATTAACCTAGAAGAACGAAATTTGGTGAGCCAAGTTATTTTGGTGTACTGATCATTACCTGAAAGAATCATCAAGATTGGGTGAAAAAAAGTTTGCTGAGATTTCAGGAAACTCGTAGTTTTTTGGAAGCTTGGTAACCCCTTTAAATGAAAGTGATTTTCGCCAGTCTCTGCTTCGGGCTACATCAACAGCAAACAAACCATAGAGATAGAACTTGAAACTGCTGTATTGTGTCAATTTTCAAAGAGGTAGCACAAACCGTGTTTGATTTAGAGTTCCAAATACATGTATCCCTATAGGAGAAAACAGAGTGAAACCTAAAAATGAAACTAGTTACTGCAAACGAACGGTTTAATCTAGAAGAACTAAATTTGGTGAGCCAAGTGGTTTTGGTGTACTGATCATTATCTGAAAGAATCATAAACATTGGGTGAAAAAATGTTTGCTGAGATTTCAGGCAACTCGTAGTTTTTTGGAAGCTTAGCAACCCCTTTTCATGAAAGTGATTTTCGCCAGTCTCTACTTAGGGCTACATAAACAGCAAACAAACCATAGAAATAGACCTTGAAACTGCTTTATTGTGTCAAGTTTCAAAGAGCTAGCACAAACCGTGTTTGATTTAGAGTTCCAAATACATGTATCCCTATAGGAGAAAACAGAGTCAAAACTAAAAATGAAAACGGTTACTGCAAACGAACGGTTTAACCTAGAAGAACGAAATTTGGTGAGCCAAGTGGTTTTGGTGTACTGATCATTATCTGAAAGAATCATCAAGATTGGGTGAAAAAATGTTTGCTGAGATTTCAGGCAACTCGTAGTTTTTTGGAAGCTTGGCAACCCCTTTCCATGAAAGTGATTTTCGCCAGTCTCTGCTTAGGGCTACATCAACAGGAAACAAACCATAGAGATAGAACTTGAAACTGCTTTATTGTGTCCAGTTTCAAAGAGCTAGCACAAACCGTGTTTGATTTAGAGTTCCAAATACATGTATCCCTATAGGAGAAAACAGAGTGAAACCTAAAAATGAAACTAGTTACTGCAAACGAACGGTTTACCCTAGAAGAACGAAATTTGGTGAGGCAAGTGGTTTTGTGTACTCATCATTACCGGAAAGAATCATCAAGATTGGGTGAAAAAATGTTTGCTGAGATTTCAGGCAACTCGTAGTTTTTTGGAAGCTTGGCAACCTGTTTCCATGAAAGTGATTTTCGCCAGTCTCTGCTTAGGGCTACATCAACAGCAAACAAACCATAGAGATAGAACTTGACTGCTTTATTGTGTCCAATTTCAAAGAGCTAGCACAAACCGTGTTTGATTTAGAGTTCCAAATACATGTATTCCTATAGGAGAAAAGAGAGTGAAACCTAAAAATGAAACTGGTTACTGCAAACGAACGGTTTAACCTAGAAGAACGAAATTTGGTGAGCCAAGTGGTTTTGGTGTACTGATCATTACCTGAAAGAATCATCAAGATTGGGTGAAAAAATGTTTGCTGAGATTTCAGGCAATTCGTAGTTTTTTGGAAGCTTGGCAACCCCTTTCCATCAAAGTGATTTTCGCCAGTCTCTGCTTAGGGCTACATCAACAGCAAACAAACCATAGAGATAGAACTTGAAACTGCTTTATTGTGTCAAGTTTCAAAGAGCTAGCACAAACCGTGTTTGATTTAAAGTTCAAATACATGTATCCCTATAGGAGAAAACAGAGTGAAACCTAAAAATGAAAACGGTTACTGCAAACGAACGGTTTAACCTAGAAGAACAAAATTTGGTGAGGCAAGTGGTTTTGGTGTACTGATCATTATCTGAAAGAATCATCAAGATTGGGTGAAAAAATGTTTGCTGAGATTTCAGGACACTCGTAGTTTTTTGGAAGCTTGGCAACCCCTTTCTATGAAAGTGATATTCGCCAGTCTCTGCTTAGGGCTACATCAACAGCAAACAAACCATAGAGAGAGAACTTGAAACTGCTTTATTGTGTCAAGTCAAAGAGCTAACACAAACCGTTTTTTATTTAGAGTTCCATATACATGTATTCCTATAGGAGAAAACAGAGTGAAACCTAAAAATGAAACCGGTTACTGCAAACGAACGGTTTAACCTAGAAGAACGAAATTTGGTGAGGCAAGTGTTTTTGGTGTACTCATCATTGCCTGAAAGAATCATCAAGATTGGGTGAAAAAATGTTTGCTGAGATTTCAGGCAGCTCGTAGTTTTTTGGAAGCTTGGCAACCTGTTTCCATGAAAGTGATTTTCGCCAGTCTCTGCTTAGGGCTACATCAACAGCAAACAAACCATAGAGATAGAACTTGAAACTGCTTTATTGTGTCCAGTTTCAAAGAGCTAGCACAAACCGTGTTTGATTTAGAGTTCCAAATACATGTATCCCTATAGGAGAAAACAGAGTGAAACCTAAAAATGAAACTAGTTACTGCAAACGAACGGTTTAATCTAGAAGAACGAAATTTGGTGAGCCAAGTGGTTTTGGTGTACTGATCATTATCTGAAAGAATCATAAACATTGGGTGAAAAAATGTTTGCTGAGATTTCAGGCAACTCGTAGTTTTTTGGAAGCTTAGCAACCCCTTTTCATGAATGTGATTTTCGCCAGTCTCTGCTTAGGGCTACATAAACAGCAAATTTCAAAGAGCTAGCACAAACCGTGTTTGATTTAGAGTTCCAAATACATGTATCCCTATAGGAGAAAACAGAGTCAAAACTAAAAATGAAAACGGTTACTGCAAACGAACGGTTTAACCTAGAAGAACGAAATTTGGTGAGCCAAGTGGTTTTGGTGTACTGATCATTACCTGAAAGAATCATCAAGATTGGGTGAAAAAATGTTTGCTGAGATTTCAGGCAACTCGTAGTTTTTGGAAGCTTGGCAACCCCATTCCATGAAAGTGATTTTCGCCAGTCTCTGCTTAGGGCTACATCAACAGCAAACAAACCATAGAGACAGAACTTGAAACTGCTTTATTGTGTCAAGTTTCAAAGAGCTAGCACAAACCGTGTTTGATTTAGAGTTCAAATACATGTATCCCTATAGGAGAAAACAGAGTGAAACCTAAAAATGAAAACGGTTACTGCAAACGAACGGTTTAACCTAGAAGAACGAAATTTGGTGAGGCAAGTGGTTTTGGTGTACTCATCATTACCTGAAAGAATCATCAAGATTGGGTGAAAAAATGTGTGCTGAGATTTCAGGAAACTCGTAGTTTTTTGGAAGATTGGTAACCCCTTTAAATGAAAGTGATTTTCGCCAGTCTCTGCTTAGGGCTACATCAACAGCAAACAAACCATAGAGATAGAACTTGAAACTGCTTTATTGTGTCAATTTTCAAAGAGCTAGCACAAACCGTGTTTGATTTAGAGTTCCAAATATATGTATTCCTATAGGAGAAAACAGAGTGAAACCTAAAAATGTTACCGGTTACTGCAAACGAACGGTTTAACCTAGAAGAACAAAATTTGGTGAGGCAAGTGGTTTTGGTGTACTCATCATTACCTGAAAGAATCATCAAGATTGGGTGAAAAAATGTTTGCTGAGATTTCAGGCAACTCGTAGTTTTTTGGAAGCTTGGCAACCTGTTTCCATGAAAGTGATTTTCGCCAGTCTCTGCTTAGGGCTACATCAACAGCAAACAAACCATAGAGATAGAACTTGAAACTGCTTTATTGTGTCCAGTTTCAAAGAGGTAGCAAAAACCATGTTTGATTTAGAGTTCCAAATACATGTATCCTTATAGGAGAAAACAGAGTGAAACCTAAAAATGAAACTGGTTACAGCAAACGAACGGTTTAACCTAGAAGAACGAAATTTGGTGAGCCAAGTGGTTTTGGTGTATTGATCATTATCTGAAAGAATCATCAAAATTGGGTGAAAAAATGTTTGCTGATATTTCAGGCAACTCGTAGTTTTTTGGAAGTTTGGCAACCCCTTTCCATGAAAGTGATTTTCGCCAGTCTCTGCTTAGGGCTACATCAACAGCAAACAAACCATAGAGAGAGAACTTGAAACTGCTTTATTGTGTCAAGTTTCAAAGAGCTAACACAAACCGTGTTTGATTTAGAGGTCCAAATACATGTATCCCTATAGGAGAAAACAGAGTGAAACCTAAAAATGAAACTAGTTACTGAAAACGAACGGTTTAACCTAGAAGAACGAAATTTGGTGAGCCAAGTGGTTTTGGTGTACTGATCATTATCTGAAAGAATCATAAACATTGGGTGAAAAAATGTTTGCTGAGATTTCAGGCAACTCGTAGTTTTCTGGAAGCTTAGCAACCCCTTTTCATGAAAGTGATTTTCGCCAGTCTCTGCTTAGGGCTACATAAACAGCAAACAAACCATAGAAATAGACCTTGAAACTGCTTTATTGTGTCAAGTTTCAAAGAGCTAGCACAAACCGTGTTTGATTTAGAGTTCCAAATACATGTATCCCTATAGGAGAAAACAGAGTCAAAACTAAAAATGAAAACGGTTACTGCAAATGAACGGTTTAACCTAGAAGAACGAAATTTGGTGAGCCAAGTGGTTTCGGTGTACTGATCATTACCTGAAAGAATCATCAAGATTGGGTGAAAAAATGTTTGCTGAGATTTCAGGCAACTCGTAGTTTTTTGGAAGCTTGGCAACCCCTTTCCATGAAAGTCATTTTCGTCAGTCTCTGCTTAGGGCTGCATCAACAGTAAACAAACCATACAGATAGAACTTGAAACTGCTTTATTGTGTCCAGTTTTAACGAGCTAGCACAAACCGGGTTTCATTTAGAGTTCCAAATACATGTATCTCTATAGGAGAAAACAGAGTGAAACCTAAAAATGAAAACGGTTACTGCAAACGAACGGATTAACCTAGAAGAACGAAATTTGGTGAGCCAAGTTATTTTGGTGTACTGATCATTACCTGAAAGAATCATCAAGATTGGGTGAATAAAAGTTTGCTGAGATTTCAGGAAACTCGTAGTTTTTTGGAAGCTTGGTAACCCCTTTAAATGAAAGTGATTTTCGCCAGTCTCTGCTTCGGGCTACATCAACAGCAAACAAACCATAGAGATAGAACTTGAAACTGCTGTATTGTGTAAATTTTCAAAGAGGTAGCACAAACCGTGTTTGATTTAGAGTTCCAAATACATGTATCCCTATAGGAGAAAACAGAGTGAAACCTAAAAATGAAACCGGTTACTGCAAACGAACGGTTTAACCTAGAAGAACGAAATTTGGTGAGCGAAGTGGTTTTGGTGTACTGATCATTACCTGAAAGAATCATCAAGATTGGGTGAAAAAATGTTTGCAGAGATTTCAGGCAACTCGTAGTTTTTTGGAAGCTTGGCAACCCCTTTCCATGAAAGTCATTTTCGCCAGTCTCTGCTTAGGGCTACATCAACAGTAAACAAACCATACAGATAGAACTTGAAACTGCTTTATTGTGTCCAGATTTAACGAGCCAGCACAAACCGGGTTTGATTTAGAGTTCCAAATACATGTATATCTATAGGAGAAAACAGAGTGAAAACTAAAAATGTTACCGGTTACTGCAAACGAACGGTTTAACATAGAAGAACGAAATTTGGTGAGCCAAGTGGTTTTGGTGTACTGATCATTACCTGAAAGAATCATCAAGATTGGGTCAAAAAATGTTTGCTGAGATTTCAGGCAACTCGTAGTTTTTTGGAATCTTGGCACCCCTTTCCATGAAAGTCATTTTCGCCAGTCTCTGCTTAGGGCTACATCATCAGCAAACAAACCATAGAGATAGAATTTGAAACTGCTTTATTGTGTCAAGTTTCAAAGAGCTAGCACAAACCGCATTTGATTTAGAGTTCCAAATACATGTATCCCTGTAGGAGAAAACAGAGTGAAACCTAAAAATGAAAATGGTTACTGCAAACGAACGGTTTAACCTCGAAGAACGAAATTTGGTGAGTATAGTGGTTTTGGCGTACTGATCATTACCTGAAAGAATCATCAAGATTGGGTGAAAAAATGTGTGCTGAGATTTCAGGAAACTCGTAGTTTTTTTGAAACTTGGTAACCCCTTTAAATGAAAGTGATTTTCGCCAGTCTCTGCTTTGGGCTACATCAACAGCAAACAAAGAATAGAGAGAGAACTTGAAACTGCTTTATTGTGTCAAGTTTCAAAGAGCTAGCACAAACCGTGTTTGATTTAGAGTTCCAAATACATGTATCCCTATAGGAGAAAACAGAGTGAAACCTAAAAATGAAACCGGTTACTGCAAACGAACGGTTTAACCTAGAAGAACGAAATTTGGTAAGCCAAGTGGTTTTTGTGTACCTATCCTTACCTGAAAGAATCATCAAGAGTGGGTGAAAATATGTTTGCTTAGATTTCAGGCAACTCGTAGTTTTTTGGAAGCTTTGCAACCCCTTTCCATTAAAGTGATTTTCGCCAGTCACTGCTTAGGTCTACATCAACAGCAAACAAACCATAGAGATAGACCTTGAAACTGCTTTATTGTGTCAAGTTTCAAAGAGCTAGCACAAACCGTGTTTGATTTAGAGTTCCAAATACATGTATCCGTATAGGAGAAACCAGAGTGAAACCTAAAAATGAAACCGGTTACTGCAAACGAACGGTTTAAACTAGAGGAACGAAATTTGGTGAGCCAAGTGGTTTTGGTGTACTGATCATTACCTGAAAGAATCATCAAGATTGGGTGAAAAAATGTTTGCTGAGATTTCAGGCAACTCGTAGTTTTTTTGAAGCTTTGCAACCCCTTTCCATGAAAGTGATTTTCGACAGTCTCTGCTTAGGGCTACATCAACAGCAAACAAAGAATAGAGATAGAACTTGAAACTGCTTTATTGTGTCAAGTTTCAAAGAGCTAGCACAAACCGTGTTTGATTTAGAGTTCCAAATACATGTATCCCTATAGGAGAAAACAGAGTGAAACCTAAAAATGAAACCGGTTACTGCAAACGAACGGTTTAACCTAGAAGAACGAAATTTGGTGATCCAAGTGGTTTTGGTGTACTGATCATTACCTGAAAGAATCATCAAGATTGGGTGAAAAAATGTTTGCTGATATTTCAGTCAACTCGTAGTTTTTTGGAAGCTTGGCAACCCCTTTCCATGAAAGTCATGTTCGCCTGTCTCTGCTTAGGGCTATATCAACAGCAAACAAACCATAGAGATAGAACTTGAAACTGCTTTATTTTGTCAAGTTTCAAAGAGCTAGCACAAACCGTGTTTGATTTAGAGTTCCAAATACATGTATCCCCATAGGAGAAAACAGAGTGAAACCTAAAAATGAAACCGGTTACTGCAAACGAACGGTTTAACCAAGAAGAACGAAATTTGGTGAGCCAAGTGGTTGCGGTGCACTGATCATTACCTGAAAGAATCATCAAGATTGGGTGAAAAAATGTGTGCTGAGATTTCAGGCAACTCGTAGTTTTTTGGAAGCTTGGCAACCCCTTTTTATGAAAGTGATTTTCGCCAGTCTCTGCTTAGGGCTACATCAACAGCAAACAAACCATAGAGAGAGAACTTGAAACTGCTTTATTGTGTCAAGTTTCAAAGAGCTAGCACAAACCGTGTTTGATTTAGAGTTCCAAATACATGTATCCCCATAGGAGAAAACAGAGTGAAACCTAAAAATGAAACCGGTTACTGCAAATGAACGGTTTAAACTAGAAGAACGAAATTTGGTGAGCAAAGTGGTTTTGGTGTACTTATTATTACCTGAAAGAATCATCAAGATTGGGTGAAAAAATGTTTGCTGAGATTTCAGGCAACTCGTAGTTTTTTGGAAGCTTGGCAACCTGTTTCCATGAAAGTGATTTTCGCCAGTCTCTGCTTAGGGCTACATCAACAGCAAACAAACCATAGAGAGAGAACTTGAAACTGCTTTATTGTGTCAAGTCAAAGAGCTAACACAAACCGTTTTTTATTTAGAGTTCCATATACATGTATTCCTATAGGAGAAAACAGAGTGAAACCTAAAAATGAAACTGGTTACTGCAAACGAACGGTTTAACCTAGAAGAAAGAAATTTGGTGAGGCAAGTGGTTTTGGTGTACTCATCATTACCGGAAAGAATCATTAAGATTGGGTCAAAAAATGTTTGCTGAGATTTCAGGCAACTCGTAGTTTTTTGGAAGCTTGGCAACCTGTTTCCATGAAAGTGATTTTCGCCAGTCTCTGCTGAGGGCTACATCAACAGCAAACAAACCATAGAGATAGAACTTGAAACTCCTTTATTGTGTCCAGTTTCAAAGAGCTAGCACAAACCATGTTTGATTTAGAGTTCCAAATACATGTATCCCTATAGGAGAAAACAGAGTGAAACCTAAAAATGAAACTGGTTACTGCAAACGAACGGTTTAACCTAGAAGAACGAAATTTGGTGAGCGAAGTGGTTTTGGTGTACTGATCATTATCTGAAAGAATCATCAAGATTGGGTGAAAAAATGTTTGCTGAGATTTCAGGCAACTCGTAGTTTTTTGGAACCTTAGCAAACCCTTTTCATGAAAGTGATTTTCGCCAGTCTCTGCTTAGGGCTACATAAACAGCAAACAAACCATAGAAATAGACCTTGAAACTGCTTTATTGTGTCAAGTTTCAAAGAGCTAGCACAAACCGTGTTTGATTTAGAGTTCCAAAAACATGTATCCCTATAGGAGAAAACAGAGTGAAACCTAAAAATGAAAATGGTTACTGCAAACGAACGATTTATCCTAGAAGAACGAAATTTGGTGAGCCAAGTGGTTTTGGTGTACTGATCATTACCTGAAAGAATCATCAAGATTGGGTGAAAAAATGTTTGCTGAGATTTCAGGCAACTCGTAGATTTTTGGAATCTTGGCAACCCCTTTCCATGAAAGTGATTTTCGCCAGTCTCTGCTTAGGGCTACATCAACAGCAAACAAACCATAGAGATAGAATTTGAAACTGCTTTATTGTGTCAAGTTTCAAAGAGCTAGCACAAACCGTATTTGATTTAGAGTTCCAAATACATGTATCCCTGTAGGAGAAAACGGAGTGAAACCTAAAAATGAAAATGGTTACTGCAAACGAACGGTTTAACATAGAAGAACGAAATTTGGTGAGTATAGAGGTTTTGGCGTACTGATCATTACCTGAAAGAATCATCAAGATTGGGTGAAAAAATGTGTGCTGAGATTTCAGGAAACTCGTAGTTTTTTTGAAACTTGGTAACCACTTTAAATGAAGGTGATTTTCGCCAGTCTCTGCTTAGGGCTACATCAACAGCAAACAAAGAATAGAGAGAGAACTTGAAACTGCTTTATTTTGTCAAGTTTCAAAGTGCTAGCACAAACCGTGTTTGATTTAGAGTTCCAAATACATGTATCCCTATAGGAGAAAACAGAGTGAAACCTAAAAATGAAAACGGTTACTGCAAACGAACGGTTTAACCTAGAAGAACGAAATTTGGTGAGCCAAGTGGTTTTGGTGTACTGATCATTACCTGAAAGAATCATCAAGATTGGGTGAAAAAATGTTTGTTGAGATTTCAGGCAACTCGTAGTTTTTTGGAAGCCTAGAAACCCCTTTTCATGAAAGTGATTTTCGCCAGTCTCTGCTTAGGGATACATCAACAGCAAACAAATCATAGAGGTAGAACTTGAAACTGCTTTATTTGTGTCAAGTTTCAAAGAGCTAGCAAAACCGTGTTTGATTTAGAGTTCCAAATACATGTATCCCTATAGGAGAAAACAGAGTGAAACCTAAAAATGAAAATGGTTACTGCAAACGAACGGTTTAACCTAGAAGAACGAAATTTGGTGAGCCAAGTGGTTTTGGTGTACTGATCATTACCTGAAGGAATCATCAAGATTGGGTGAAAAAATGTTTGCTGAGATTTCAGGCAACTCGTAGTTTTTTGGAAGCTTGGCAACCCCTTTCCATGAAAGTCATTTTGGCCAGTCTCTGCTTAGGGCTACATCAACAGCAAACAAATCATAAAGATATAACTTGAAACTGCTTTATTGTGTCAAGTTTCAAAGAGCTAGCACAAACCGTGTGTGATTTAGAGTTCAAATACATGTATCCCTATAGGAGAAAACAGAGTGAAACCTAAAAATGAAAATGGTTACTGCAAACGAACGGTTTAACCTAGAAGAACGAAATTTGGTGAGCCAAGTGGTATTGGTATACTGATCATTACCTGAAAGAATCATCAAGATGGGGTGAAAAAATGTTTGCTGAGATTTCAGGGAACACGTAATTTTTTGGAAGCTTGGCAACCCTTTTAAATGAAAGTGATTTTCGCCAGTCTCTCCTAAGCGCTACATCAACAGCAAACAAACCATAGAGATAGAAATTGAAACTGCTTTATTGTGTCAAGTTTCAAAGAGCTAGCACAAACCGTGTTTGATTTACAGTTCCAAATACATGTATCCCTATAGGGGAAAACAGAGTGAAACCTAAAATTGAAACTGGTTAGTGCAAACGAACGGTTTAAACCTAGATGAACGAAGTTCGGTGAGCCAAGTGGTTTTTGGTGTACTGATCATTACCTGAAAGAAACATCAAGATTGGGTGAAAAAATGTTTGCTGAGATTTCAGGCAACTCGTAGTTTTTTGGAAGCTTAGCAACCCCTTTTCATGAAAGTGATTTTCGCCAGTCTCTGCTTAGGGCTACATCAACAGCAAACAATCCATAGAGATGGAACTTGAAACTGCTTTATTGTTTCAAGTTTCAAAGAGCTAGCACAAACCGTGTTTGATTTAGAGTTCCAAATACATGTATCCCTATAGGAGAAAACAGAGTGAAACCTAAAAATGAAACCGGTTACTGCAAACGAACGGTTTAACCTAGAAGAACGAAATTTGGTGAGCCAAGTGGTTTTGGTATACGGATCATTACCTGAAAGAATCATCAAGATTGGGTGAAAAAATGTTTGCTGAGATTTCAGGCAACTCGTAGTTTTTTGGAAGCTTGGCAACCCCTTTCTATGGAAGTCATGTTCGCCAGTCTCTGCTTAGGGCTACATCAACAGAAAACAAACCATAGAGATAGAACTGGAAACTGCTTTGTTGTGTCAAGGTTCAAAGAGCAAGCACAAACCATGTTTGATTTAGAGTTCCAAATATATGTATCCCCATAGGAGAAAACAGAGTGAAACCTAAAAATGAAACCGGTTACTGCAAATGAACGGTTTAACCTACAAGAACCAAATTGGGTGAGCCAAGTGGTTTCGGTGTACTGATCATTACCTGAAAGAATCATCAAGATTGGGTGAAAAAATGTTTGCTGAGATTTCAGGCAACTCGTAGTTTTTTGGAAGCTTGGCAACCCCTTTCCATGAAAGTGATTTTCGCCAGTCTCTGCTTAGGGCTACATCAACAGCAAACAAAGCATAGAGAGAGAACTTGAAACTGCTTTATTGTGTCAAGTTTCAAAGAGCTAGCACAAACCGTGTTTGATTTAGAGTTCCAAAAACATGTATCCCTATAGGAGAAAAACAGAGTGAAACCTAAAAATGAAACCGGTTACTGCAAACGAACGGTTTAAACTAGATGAACGAAATTTGGTCAGCCAAGTGGTTTTGATGTACTGATCATTACCTGAAAGAATCATCAAGATTGGGTGAAAAAATGTTTGCTGAGATTTCAGGCAACTCGTAGTTTTTTGGAAGCTTTGCAACCACTTTTCATAAAAGTCATGTTCGCCAGTCTCTGCTTAGGGCTATATAAACAACAAACAAACCATAGAGATAGAACTTGAAACTGCTTTATTGTGTCAAGTTTCAAAGAGCTAGCACAAACCGTGTTTGATTTAGAGTTCCAAATACATGTATCCCTATAGGAGAAAACAGAGTGAAACCTAAAAATGAAAACGGTTACTGCAAACGAACGGTTTAACCTAGAAGAACGAAATTTGGTGAGCCAAGTGGTATTAGTATACTGATCATTACCTGAAAGAATCATCAAGATTGGGTGAAAAAAGGTTTGCTGAGATTTCAGGCAACTCGTAGTTTTTTGGAAGCTTGGCAACCAATTTCCATGAGAGTGGTTTTCGCCAGTCTCTGCTCAGGGCTACATCAACAGCAAACAAACCATAGAGAGAGAACTTGAAACTGCTTTAATTGTGTCAAGTTTTAAAGAGCTAGCACAAACCGTGATTGACTTAGAGTTCCAAATACATGTATCCCTATAGGAGAAAACAGAGTGAAACCTAAAAATGAAAACGGTTACTGCAAACGAAAGGTTTAACCTAGAAGAACGAAATTTGGTGAGCCAAGTGGTTTTGGTGTACTGATCATTACCTGAAAGAATCATCAAGATTGGGTGAAAAAATGTTGGCTGAGATTTCAGGCAACTCGTAGTTTTTTGGAAGCTCGGCAACCCCATTCAATGAAAGTGATTTTCGCCAGTCTCTACCTTGGGCTACATCAACAGCAAACAAACCATAGAGATAGAACTTGAAACTGCTTTACTGTGTCAAGTTTCAAAGAGCTAGCACAAACCGTGTTTGATTTAGAGTTTTAAATACATGTATCCCTATAGGAGAAAACAAAGTGAAACCTAAAAATGAAAACGGTTACTGCAAACGAATGGTTTAACCTAGAAGAACGAAATTTGGTGAGCCAATTGGTTTTGGTGTACTGATCATTACCTGAAAGAATCATCAAGATTGGATCAAAAAATGTTGGCTGAGATTTCAGGCAACTCGTAGTTTTTGGGAGCTTGGCAACCCCTTTCCATGAAAGTAATTTTTGCGAGTCTCCGCTTAGGGCTACATCAACAGCAAACAAACCATAGAGATAGAACTTGAAACTGCTTTATTGTGTCAAGTTTCAAAGAGCTAGCACAAACCGTGTTTGATTTAGAGTTCCAAATACATGTATCCATATAGGAGAAAACAGAGTGAAACCTAAAAATGAAAACGGTTACTGCAAAAGAACGGTTTAACCTAGATGAACGAAATTTGGTGAGCCAAGTGGTTTTGTTGTACTGATCATTACCTGAAAGAATCATCAAGATTGGGTGAAAAAGTGTTGGCTGAGATTTCAGGCAACTCGTAATTTTTTGGAAGCTTGGCAACCCCTTTCCATGAAAGTAATTTTCGCCAGTTCCTCTGTTTAGTGCTACATCAACAGCAAACAAACCATAGAGATAGAACTTGAAACTGCTTTATTGTGTCAAGTTTCAAAGAGCTAGCATAAACCGTGTTTGATTTAGAGTTCCAAATACATGTATCCCTATAGGAGAAAACAGAGTGAAACCTAAAAATGAAAACGGTTATTGCAAACGAACGGTTTAACCTTAGAAGAACGAAATTTGGTGAGCCAAGTGGTTTTGGTGTACTGATCATTACCTGAAAGAATCATCAAGATTGGGTGAAAAAATGTTGGCTGAGATTTCAGGCAACTCGTAGTTTTTTGGAAGCTTGGCAACCCCTTCCATAAAAGTGATTTTCTCAAGTCTCTGCTTAGGGCTACATCAACAGCAAACAAACCATAGAGATAGAACTTGAAACTGATTTATTGTGTCAAGTTCCAAAGAGCTAACACAAACCGTGTTTGATTTAGAGTTCCAAATACATGTATCCCTATAGAAGAATACAGAGTGAAACCTAAAAATGAAAACGGTTACTGCAAACGAACGGTTTAACATAGAAGAACGAAATTTGATGAGCCAAGTGGTTTTGGTGTACTGATCATTACCTGAAAGAATCATCAAGATTGGGTGAAAAAATGTTTGCTGAGATTTCAGGCAACTCGTAGTTTTTTGGAAGCTTGGCAACCAATTTCCATGAGAGTGGTTTTCGCCAGTCTCTGCTCAGGGCTACATCAACAGCAAACAAACCATAGAGAGAGAACTTGAAACTGCTTTATTGTGTCAAGTTTCAAAGAGCTAGCACAAACAGTGTTTGATTTAGAGTTCCAAATACATGTATCCGTATAGGAGAAAACAGAGTGAAACCTGAAAATGAAAACGGTTATTGCAAACGAACAGTTTAAACTAGAAGAACGAAATATGGTGAGCCAAGTGGTTTTGGTGTACTGATCATTACCTGAAAGAATCATCAAGATTGGGTGAAAAAATGTTGGCTGAGATTTCAGGCAACTCATAGTTTTTTGGAAGCTTGGCAAACCCTTTCCATGAAAGTGATTTTCGACAGTCTCTGCTTAGGGCTACAACAACAGAAAACAAACCATAGAGATAGAACTTGAAACTGCTTTATTGTGTCAAGTTTCAAAGAGCTAGCATAAACCGTGTTTGATTTAGAGTTCCAAATACATGTATCCCTATAGGAGAAAACAGAGTGAAACCTAAAATGAAAACGGTTACTGCAAACGAACGGTTAAACTTAGAAGAACAAAATTTTGTGAGCCAAGTGGTTTTGGTGTACTGATCATTACCTGAAAGAATCATCAAGATTGGGTGAAAAAATGTTGGCTGAGATTTCAGGCAACTCGTAGTTTTTTGGAAGCTTGGCAACCCCTTTCCATGAAATTGATTTTCGCCAGTATCTGCTTAGGGCTACATCAACAGCAAACAAACCATAGAGATAGAACTTGAAACTGCTTTATTGTGTCAAGTTTCAAAGAGCTAGCACAAACCGTGTTTGATTTAGAGTTCCAAATACATGTATCCCTATAGGAGAAAACAGAGTGAAACCTAAAAATGAAAACGCTTACTGCAAACGAACAGTTTAACGTAAAAGAACGAAATTTGGTGACCCAAGTGGTTCTGGTGTACTGATAGTTACCTGAAAGAATCATCAAGATTGGGTGAAAAAATGTTGGCTGAGATTTCAGGCAACTCGTAGTTTTTTGGAACCTTGGCAACCCCTTTCCATGGAAGTGATTTTCACCAGTCTCTGCTTAGGGCTACAACAGCAAACAAACCATAGAGATAGAACTTGAAACTGCTTTATTGTGTCAAGTTTTAAAGAGCTAGCACAAACCGTGATTGACTTAGAGTTCCAAATACATGTATCCCTATAGGAGAAAACAGAGTGAAACCTAAAAATGAAAACGGTTACTGCAAACGAAAGGTTTAACGTAGAAGAAACGAAATTTGGTGAGCCAAGTGGTTTTGGTGTACTGATCATTACCTGAAAGAATCATCAAGATTGGGTGAAAAATGTTGGCTGAGATTTCAGGCAACTCGTAGTTTTTTGGAAGCTCGGCAACCCCATTCAATGAAAGTGATTTTCGCCAGTCTCTACCTTGGGCTACATCAACAGCAAACAAACCATAGAGATAGAACTTGAAACTGCTTTACTGTGTCAAGTTTCAAAGAGCTAGCACAAACCGTGTTTGATTTAGAGTTTTAAATACATGTATCCCTATAGGAGAAAACAAAGTGAAACCTAAAAATGGAAAACGGTTACTGCAAACGAATGGTTTAACCTAGAAGAACGAAATTTGGTGAGCCAATTGGTTTTGGTGTACTGATCATTACCTGAAAGAATCATCAAGATTGGATCAAAAAATGTTGGCTGAGATTCAGGCAACTCGTAGTTTTTGGGAGCTTGGCAACCCCTTTCCATGAAAGTAATTTTTGCGAGTCTCCGCTTAGGGCTACATCAACAGCAAACAAACCATAGAGATAGAACTTGAAACTGCTTTATTGTGTCAAGTTTCAAAGAGCTAGCACAAACCGTGTTTGATTTAGAGTTCCAAATACATGTATCCATATAGGAGAAAACAGAGTGAAACCTAAAAATGAAAACGGTTACTGCAAAAGAACGGTTTAACCTAGATGCACGAAATTTGGTGAGCCAAGTGGTTTTGGTGTACTGATCATTACCTGAAAGAATCATCAAGATTGGGTGAAAAAGTGTTGGCTGAGATTTCAGGCAACTCGTAATTTTTTGGAAGCTTGGCAACCCCTTTCCATGAAAGTAATTTTCGCCAGTCTCTGTTTAGGGCTACATCAACAGCAAACAAACCATAGAGATAGAACTTGAAACTGCTTTATTGTTTCAAGTTTCAAAGAGCTAGCATAAACCGTGTTTGATTAGAGTTCCAAATACATGTATCCTATAGGAGAAAACAGAGTGAAACCTAAAAATGAAAACGGTTATTGCAAACGAACGGTTTAACCTAGAAGAACGAAATTTGGTGAGCCAAGTGGTTTTGGTGTTCTGATCATTACCTGAAATGAATCATCAAGATTGGGTGAAAAAAATGTTTGCTGAGATTTCAGGCAACTCGTAGTTTTTTGGAAGCTTAGCAACCCCTTTCCATGAAAGTGATTTTCGCCAGTCTCTGCTTAGGGCTACATCAACAGCAAACAAAGCATAGAGATAGAACTTGAAACTGCTTTATTGTGTCAAGTTTCAAAGAGCTAGCACAAACCCTGTTGGATTTAGAGTTCAAATACATGTATCCCTATAGGAGAAAACAGAGTAAACCTAAAAATGAAAACGTTACTGCAACGAACGGTTTAACCTAGAAGAACCGAAATTTGGTGAGCCAAGTGGTTTTTGGTGTACTGATCATTACCTGAAAGAATCATCAAGATTGGTGAAAAAATGTTTGCTGAGATTTCAGGCAACTTGTAGTTTTTTGGAAGTTTGGCAACCCGATTTCCATGAAAGTGATTTTCGTCAGTCTCTGCTTAGGGCTACATCAACAGCAAACAAAGCATAGAGGATAGAATTGAAACTGCTTTATTGTGTCAAGGTTTCAAAGAGCTAGCACAAACCGTGTTTGTTTAGAGTTTCCAAATACATGTATCCCTATAGGAAAAACAGAGTGAAACCTAAAAATGTAAACGGTTACTGCAAACGAACGGTTTAACCTAGAAGAACGAAATTTGGTGAGCCAAGTGGTTTTGGTGTACTGATCATTACCTGAAAGAATCATCAAGATTGGGTAAAAATATGTTGCTGAGATTTCAGGCAACTCGTAGTTTTTTGGAAGCTTGGCAACCCCTTTCCATGAAAGTGATTTTCCGCGAGTCTCTGCTTAGGGCTACATCAACAGCAAACAAACCATAGAGATAGAACTTGAAACTGCTTTATTGTGTCAAGTTTAAAATAGCTAGCACAAACCGTGTTTGATTTAGAGTTCCAAATACATGTATCCCTATAGGAGAAAACAGAGTGAAACCTAAAATGAAAACGGTTACTGCAAACGAACGGTTTAACCTAGAAGAACGAAATTTGGTGAGCCAAGTGGTTTTGGTGTACTGATCATTACCTGAAAGAATCATCAAGATTGGGTGAAAAAATGTTTGCTGAGATTTCAGGCAACTGTAGTTTTTGGAAGCTTTGCAACCCCTTTCATAAAGTGATTTTCGCCAGTCTCTGCTTAGGGCTACATCAACAGCAAACAAAGCATAGAGATAGATCTTGAAACTGCTTTATTGGTCAAGTTTCAAATAGCTAGCACAAACCGTGTTGATATAGAGTTCCAAATACATGGTATTCCTATAGGAGAAAACAGAGTGAAACCTAAAAATGAAAACGGTTACTGCAAACGAACGGTTTAACCTAGAAGAACGAAATTTGGTGAGCCAAGTGGGTTTTGGGTGTTCTGATCATTACCTGAAAGAATCATCAAGATTGGGTGAAAAAATGTTTGCTGAGATTTCAGGCAACTCGTAGTTTTTTGGAAGCTTGGCAACCCCCTTTCAATAAAAGTGAGTTTCGCCAGTCTCTGCTTAGGGGCTACATCAACAGCAAACA
>NW_027521732.1:0-56556 GCF_052094955.1 Ictidomys tridecemlineatus
GTGCCCACTGAGAAAGGGACCACCCAGGGCCTGGGGCATGGGGCCACACGAGGAGGGCAGGCTCCATGTCTTCCCTGGGGACAAGAAACTGGCCACTGAGGTTGAGAACTGACGTTGGCAAAATGGAGGACTGTGTTGGACTGGCCAAGGGTGGCCAGTGTGTACTGTGGGCAGGAGGGGGGACGGGGCTGGGGGTAGAGCAGGTCTTTAAGGGAGACGCTGCTGCGGTCCCTGTGGAGGAGGGGCAGGGGCAGTGGGGGATGGGCGTCCCAGCCAGGCCTCCAAGCGCCCCGTGGGGAGGGGTGGAGAGGGAATTTGGGGAGTAGAAGAGTGGATCTGCACCACCAAGTGCCAAGAGAGTTGACAGACACCACGCCCCGTCCTGCGGGTGGGACGGCGTCCAGGATCACTTTATTCTTTGATGTTTCGGTTTCGGTTCCATCCAAATTGATCTTGGTTTCGCCCGGTTTCCCTTTCACTTTGCAGACCGACCGTCTCAGCCTCGCGGTGGCTGGGGAAAGCAGCGCAGCCACTGTGTCCCAGCTGGCTGCAGTTCCTGTCGCAGGCGGGCGGGCGCGGGACGGTTCTCTGACACGGCAAGCGCGTTGAAAACATCCCTGTGACCTCTCTGGGTGGCACGTCAGCAAGTGGGGAACATGTCAAAAGGCAAAAGACAGGCAGGCGTGAGGAGGGCCTCCTCCGCAGTGACCCAGAGGCACCCAGAGCACACGAGGCTTCCTTTTGGCTGGGACGAAGCTGCGGCAGCCACGTCAATCTGCACTAAAACTTGAGCTACCCTAAAATGAAACTAAAACGCCAAGCCCGGCTACTCAGACGCTGCTGCACAAGTTTCCAAAGCTCGCTTGCGATGGGATCGACCGGCCAGTGGGGAGAGTTGAGAGAAGCCTACCTTTTTGTTGTGGCCACCTAGACAAATGTGGTACATCTGGGCATCTAGGAAGGTCACCGTCAGCAAGCTGGGGCACTTGAGGACTGATTTTCAGTGAAAGCGCTTAGCGTGGGTGGGTCGGAAAGCCGCCTGAGCTTGGTGGAGAATCACCCTTACAGGGCTCGGGCACCTTGTCCACTCCTCTCCGTGTGCACCACAGTTCACGGTGAGATGAAGAAGTCCCCCTGCTTACAAGGAATGACTGAATTTGAATTCAACTTGCTTGGGGAGAAGTCGGCAGGCATGGAGACAGGGATCTGGAGTTTTAGAAGTTCCCAGATGCTAGGTCAGCGGATTGTGCTAGCAGGGAGTTCTTTCGCAGGGGCAAGGCGAGCGGTGAGCCCGACCCACAGACCCTGGGAGAGTTTGGCTGAAGGGACTGCTCCAGAGTTCAGGGCCCGCCAACACCTAGCCCGCCGCCGTCTGTCGGCAGGGAACCTTCTCTTGTTCTGCGTCCCTGTCCCTCTATAGCCTCGCAGTTTCTTGATTGTTTAAAAACAGAAACCTGCATCTGCTTGTGTTTGCTCCTGGGCTACCATGTGGCCACTCTTGGTTGATTTTCAGACCTTTGTCTGTTGCACAAAGGAGAAAGCCTCCCTTTGGTGGCTCCTGCCTTGTGTCACACGGGTTAAGGGCTTTCCAAACAGAACTGGGTTTTGCTCTGTGGTGGTCAGACTGCGGCCATGTCCCCCTGTTTCAGGTGACTGGTACGGAACGGGCAGCCAGTGCCCAGCGCTGGTTGGCCTGTTCTTAAGGCCCAGTGGACAGGGCCAGCTGGTAACTTCAGCAGCTCAAGGGCAGAGGACATCAAACTTGGCATTCGGGAAAGATCCTTCTCTGCTCTCGTCACACGTTGGCCACCTCCGAGTACGCCCTGGGCCTTCCAGCTTGTGACCACTGGAATATTTTGGGACCTAAGTGTTGAGAAAACAGTGTGTGTGTGTGTGTGTGTGTGTGTGTGAGTGTGTGTGTGCGTGCGTGTGTGTGAGTGTGTGTGAGTGTGTGTGTGAGTGTGTGTGAGTGTATGTGTGTGTGCATGTGTGAGTGTGTGTGTGAGTGTGTGTGCGTGTGTGTGAGTGTGTGTATGCGTGTGTGTATGTGTATGTGTGTGTGTGAGTATGTGTGTGTCGGAGTGTGTGTGTGAGTGTGTGTGAGTGTGTGTGAGTGTGAGTGTGTGAGTGTGTGTGAGTGTGTGTGAGTGTGTGAGTGAGTGTGTGTGAGAGTGTGTGAGTGTGTGTATATATGAGTGTGTGTGAGTGTGTGTGTGAGTGTGTGTGAGTGTGTGTGTGAGTGAGTGTGTGTGTGTGTGTGTGTGTGTGTGCGTGCACCATGGCCCACAGCTCCGTCTTTCTATTCTAAGCCCCTGGCTTTGAACGTACGCTTCTTTCTGAGGCCGAGTGCCCAGGGTCCTGTGTGAGCTCCAGCGCCAGGAAGGCCCCCACCCAGGACAGCCCTGCCGTGGCAAACACGCCCGGTCTCCCCTCCCCCCAGCAGCGTCCCTTGTCCCCTCTCTCCCCTGCACTTTCTCATCTCTGCTTTTGCTCCTCATGACTAATTTTGTCAACATGAAAAAAAGAAAAGAAATTGAGTGAAAAATCACCATGGGCCCAGCATTCAAGTCTTCCTTTTCTGTGATTCTGCCCCATTTTTATTTTGACTTTTGGCCTCTGTTATGACTTGTCTGGCCTCCAGCACTGAGCGCCAGGGGGCCTCCGGCCTCAGCCTCCCCTGTGGGCCCTTCCTGAGTCCCCCTGTCTCCGTCATGCTGACCGCTGAGGTGGGGTTACTCTTTCCCCCCGGAAGACAAGGCCCCTTCACAGATGCCTGCATGGAGGGAAGGCAGAGTCCCGAGGCTGCGTGACCGACCCAGTCCCAGCACAGTGGCCGGGTCAGGAGGCGACAGTTTGCTGTAGGCCAGGGACACAGAGCGTCTTGGTCCGTGTTGGTTTCTGCTCAGTGACGCTCCCCGAGTGCGTGTGCTGTCTCCATCTGTCTTTTCACTTGAGATGCTCACTGAACATCTGCTGCTCAGTCTTGGGTCTCATCCGTCCAAAGTCGGGGACAGCACCCAGGACCTGCACACTCCAACGCGGTGCCACGGCCGCCCGCGGCTGGTGGAGCCTGCAGGTGTGGCGGCTGCACGAGGCAGCCCAGTGACCGCCACGCGGAAGCCCAGCTGTGCCGAGGTGCACGTGGGACTCCTAAGCACGTCAGCAGTGAGGCCATGTACACTGGTCACCTGGACAGGGTGCTACGTGGAGGCCCACTGGCCACTGGTCACCTGGACAGGGTGCTACGTGGAGGCCCACTGGTCACTGGTCGCCTGGACAGGGTGCTACGTGGAGGCCCATGGTCACTGGTCACCTGGACAGGGTGCTACGTGGAGGCCCACTGGCCACTGGTCGCCTGGACAGGGTGCTGCGTGGAGGCCCACTGGCCACTGGTCGCCTGGACAGGGTGCTGCGTGGAGGCCCACTGGCCACTGGTCACCTGGACAGGGTGCTGCGTGGAGGCCCACTGGCCACTGGTCGCCTGGACAGGGTGCTGCGTGGAGGCCCATGGTCACTGGTCACCTGGACAGGGTGCTGCGTGGAGGCCCACTGGCCACTGGTCACCTGGACAGGGTGCTGCGTGGAGGCCCGGGTCAGGTGGCCCCACAGTGAGGTTGATTGACCTGTACAGTTGGACTTTTTAAAGAACGGAGCCACTGGAGGACGTGGGATAGAGGCGTGGTTTGCATCCTGCTCCCTTCGGTGTCCCTGCCCCTGCTCGGGCTCCTGGACGGGCCCACTGTGGCACGGGGACCCCTCCCACCACACTTCCTAGAAGGAATCGCTGAGGATGGCGTCCACCGCTGGGCACCAGTGTGGCCGCCCCGCAGCCATCTCTCCCGCGAGTGTTCTTAACCCCTTCCAGGGTTTCACGGTTCTGAAGAGCTGGCGGAAGGGGCCTTCTGTGTGGCTGCCCACGGGCCAGGGCTGCACTTCTCTGTCTTGCTCACCTGAGCAGGTGTGTGTGTGTGAGGGGCTGGAGAGGAGCTGGTCAGCACAGAGCAGGAGGACTTGGCAAAGAACCTCCTTGAGCCTCGAGCCCCGGGACTGAGGGCTGCTGGGTGGGCAGGGTGGGCAGGGTGGGCCGGGCCCGCGGGCTGCCCTGATCCCGGCGCCGACTTGGGAGGGGAAGGCTGACAGGGCTGCCAGCCGAGCAGGGAGTGGCCCCTGGATTCCAGGTGTGGGTCCTGGGAGGGCCTGGGTCACTGCGGGGGCAGTGGGGAGGGACAGACCTGTGACACCAGCCTGCCAGGCTGTCCTGCTTCCTCCACGCCGTCCTCACCCAGAGGGAAGGCAGTGCCCAGGCACTTCTCCGGCTCAGAGGGTGGGGTCCCTGCTGCTGCTAGACACGGTGCAGAGCCCTGGCCAGGCCTGAGCTCCTGGGTGGGCATCTGTGCAGTGGAGCCTGGCCCCCCGGGCCGCAGCCCTGGTGGCCTGCTCTGCCCTGCTCAGAGCCACATGTGTGAGCCCAGCCCGTGGGCCACCTGCCCCTCCTCTCCCCTCCGCTCTGGTCCCCCCAGCCCACCCACTCTGGCGAGAGCCCCCCGAGGCCTCCACATGTAAACCCAGCTGCCAGGCCTCGTCTGCCTTCTCCCGCCTTCTCCCCCGGGGTTTGGAGAGCTGAGACTCCTGCACTGTTTACAAAGGCAGGTGGTCCCTCTCCCGCCCCCTCCCTGGCCCTCACCTGCTGGCTTCCCTCGGCCCCTCCCCTGCGCACATCCTCTCCCTGGCCACGTGTGCAGCGTCCCTGGGCCCAGCTCACAGCTGAGGTCCCGGGCGGGGGGTGGGGGCCTCCAGGAGGACGGAGCCCTGGAGAGGGAGGCCCTGATCCTGGGGGAGACTGGGAGACCTCCCCCAGGCTCTCCAGCCTCGGCAGACAGCACCCACCACGGGAAGAGCCTGGGCCAGACACGAGCTGGCTGGCACCCCGCCCTGGGACCCTCAAACTCCCCAACTGTGAGGAGTGAGCAGCTGCTGCTCCGGGGACCCGCCCCGCCGTCCTAGCTGCGGCCTGGCTCCCGTCCTGCTCGGGGGTCCCCCGCACTCCAGGCCCAGCCCTGCTGTGGGCACGGGGCCCTCCCACGAGCACCCGGGCTCTGCTCGCCCCCTGTCCCTCACAGAGTCCTGCGCCACCCTGACCTGCTCTGGGTGCTCAGATGAGATGCGCCCAACGCCTGAGCGCTGAGCGGGCAACCTGCACACCTCCTGGCACAGAGGGGGCATTGCTTGAGGACCCTCTGGGTGTGGAACCCTGAGGGGCTGGGCCGGGAAGGCCTGACCTTCCTAGATGTGTCGAATCCCATCCTCAGGTGTCATCCTTCTGTTCACCTCTGTTTCTCCAACTAACACGGAGCTTGCGCCACGCAGGAGACGTGTCTCACCCACCCTCCATGTTCCTGCTCCTGGTGACAGCACCGTGGGCAGAGCTTCCACCCAGCGCCGTCCAGCACGGAGCTGCTGCCGCGGAGCCCTGGGCCCAGGCCGGCCCCCGTGTCAGCACGTCCAGCACGGACTTCGCATACCTGGGTGCGGCTCCTTGCCCTGCCTCTGCTCATGTTTTTAAGGTGACTTCCAGGAGAGGGTGAACTAGATGTGGAGCTGTGCACAAGGCTGGCTCTGTCTCCACTGGGCGTCGGTAGAGGATTCACAGGCGGGAGGCTGGGCGGGTGCTGTGACCCAGCCTGGGAGCAGGGTCTGTACTCCTGTCCTCAACTGGGGGACCCCTGGCTGGGGGATGTTGGGCAAAGACTGGGGTGTGTGCGTGTGTGTGCATGTGTGTGCACATGTGCGTGTGTGTGCATGTGTGTGCACACGTGCGTGTGTGCGTGCGTGCGTGCGTGCGTGTGTGCACGTACCTGTGTGTGCGTGGGTGTGTGGTCTAGTGGGAGGAGCCAGGGTGCTGCAGAAGCACCCCTCAGCCACAGGGGAAAGGCTGTGTCCTGAGGGGGTAAGTCCTTCCACTTCTCTCCCCCAAGAGACCTGATGTTACGCATCCTCCCCAAACAGCGTCCACCAGGGAAGGAGAGCCTTGCTCACGGCACTCGGCCGACGACGACTCTGCTGATGCTTGGATCTCAGACTTCCAGCACCAGAACGGCAAGAAGATAAATTTGATTTTAAGGCCATCTCCTTCCCCCCCCAAAAAAACCCTAAAATAAAAATAAAATAAAATAAAGGAAAATATCTTTTCTTTCTCTTTCTTTTCACAAGTGGCAGTAAGTTAGTCAGCCAGTGAACCAGGCTGTCCTTCAGACCAGACCACAAGCTCTGTGCACGCCGTGGCCTAGCTTGGCTTTTCCCCCGTAGTTTATTTATTTATTTTTTTAGTTGTAGTTGGGCACAATTCCTTTATTTCATTTATTTCTATGTGGTGCTGAGGATCGAGCCCAGGGCCTCGCACCTGCTAGGCCAGTGCTCTGCCGCTGAGCCCAGCCCCCGCCCCGCCCCGTGGTTCTTCTCGGTGCATTATTGTCGTATGTCGTGGTGGAATTTTGTTGTTATGGATTCGTACCTGCACCATGCACACGATGTAACTATATAATTTGGCCAGTACCTTTGCCCGGTGATGACTTTGCTTTTCAAAATGTTTGTGGGGGTCTCTCTGTGACCGGTGTGCTCTAACTACCATGGAGGAGGTACCCCGCCCTTCTGGATTTGGTCAGTCTCCCTCCCCAGCCCCCTTCCCCTCCCACACAGAGGCCTCAGACACTGCGCACTCTGAGTCTCTCAGGGAGCAGCCCAGCGGCTGGGAGCCAGCTCTGGACCAAAGTCCCGGGTGAGCGGCTTCAGCTGCAGGCACTCCCCTAAGGAAAAGCAGACAGACTCTGAAAACTCGGTGTCAGGATGTCGGTTTGGTCCAGTTGCCAAACAAAACCCCGAGGCAGCTGCCCACGGTGAATTTCTCCTGATTGATGACCTACCCATGCCCGGCTGGCGTCCAGGCTCGGTGTACACCGCCGTGAACTGGAGAGGAGAGCCTCTTTCCCAGAAACAGCTCAGCGTGGCCAGCATTCTGCAAGTGTCCGCTTCTAAGCCATAAAAATGTCCCACACTGGCCCCCGGTTTATGGCTCACGATCTGGGCTCTGTCCGTAGCTGGAGGTTCTCTGGTGTTCTGGGGTGCAAGTCTGTGTCCTGGCTTGGACACGAGTGGGCGTGTGTGCCCGTGCCCCTCAAGGCCCATGCACTAGAGGGTTCAGCACGGTGCCACGTGGCGGCTGACATGCAGACCTGCTCACACTGAGCAGAGTTACACAGGCACTGAAGTGGGCTCAGACAGGCGTGCATCCGTCTCTCCGTCCCTGCCTTTGTACCTGGCTAAGGATGTGCATTTAGGGGGCTCCTCCTGAGCCCTGTGCAGCCGGAGCAGCCAGGAAAAGGCCTGGCCTCCACCCCAGCACCTCCAGGAGGCCAGAGCTCCACCAGAGCGGCCTCCATCTCAGCTGGCAGCTGTGTCCTCTGAAGAGAAAGCCTGGGGCGCGGCGGCTCGCGGCTGTGGAGAGGGTCTGGAGCAGCAGGAACCACTCGAAGTGTGTGGGTGGCCTGCAGGTCTCGTCCCCTGAGAAGGAGAGGCCAGGGCTGTCTCTGCGGTCACTGGCACAGAGAGGGTGTGCTGTGGCACAGCGGGGCGAGTGGATCCTGGTGCCTCACGATCTCAGGAGAGTCAGAAGAGAGGAGCGTGCTCACCACCAAGAAAGGGGGAACCTCAGGCTGCGGGCGGGCGGACGGCCACCCGGCAATGAGCCTTGCCGTGTGCACAGGAGCCAGAACTCCCCCCCGTGCCCCACGAACGCGGGCAGATGTTCGGTGCCAGTCAGAAACGGGGTCTACTAGAAAACAGACGCAAAAGAAAACCACAAAAGCAAAACCGACTCCTGAGTCCGAGTCAGTGAGACTGGGGACCTCGGGGGCCCTGGGGGGGGGACACGTGGCCTCCCTCCCCCAGCCCTGGGGTCCAGGTGCCCCTGGGCAGAGGGCGGTGTGGCTGGGGGAGACGGGGTGTCAGGACAGATGTGGGGAAGAAAAGGCCAAGGGATGGCGGGGGAGGCGGGGAGCCCGCAGCCAGAGGGCAGGACAGAGGGGACCACACGCTCGGGTCTCCTGTCGTCTCGCGGGGACTAGGAGGGAAAGACGTCAAGCTCAGGTGTGACCAGTGCAGACCAGGTGGACCTGGGTGGTCTCCAAAGTGGCAGAACAAAGTTGGGAACGCTGATGGACAGGTTGCAGGTGCCGTATTTAAAAGCTGAGGGGGATTGGGCTCGCAGAGGAACAGGGTGGGGACCAGAAAACTGGGCTTCTGACAAGCTCCGGTGGCCAGGGGCTGACGCTCAGACCCATGACAGGCTTTGGAAACCCCAGGGACGGTCAGTGTGCAGGGCACCCATCCTCCCCACCCACCGCCCCACCGTGCCTTCCCCAGAGCCTTCTCCAGGCCACCCTTTCCTCCCTGGGTGGGGTTTTCAATCAGCAAGGAGCTGTGCTGGGCCAGGGACGCACGGAGGCCGAGGCATGGTGAGCGAGGTGCTCCCGGTCCTCCCATCCCCCACCCCGCCCCTGCTTTGTGCAGGTACCTGCCGCCCTGAGGCAGCTTACCCGTTGCCATGGAAACAGAGCTGCGAGCCGGGGAGCGAGAGCCTCAGAGACTGGAATTTTCCAGGCTCTATAGGTAAACATGAGTGGGTTTAAAAAAAGCCCATCATGTAGCTGTCAAGCCACCCGGTTATTGAAAGAGGGAACAAGCCTAATTGTACCCGTGGCAGAAGTCTGAGGCTGACATTGGACTCCAGTTGACCTCCGCTCCTGAGCTGCCTCTGCTCATTGAATTGCGGTTCAGAGAACTGAAAAAATAATAACTCAGGGCTCGGAACGAGACAGGAGAAAAGATGATTCCAGACAAGTTCATGAGACCCCAGCCTGGAAGTTCTGATTGACGGGTCGCAGGTGCCGTGTACCTGGAACCTAGCGGGGAGGTCTGATTGACAGGTCGCAGGTGCTGTACAGCTGCAGCGTCAACTTGTGCCTTCCTTCCTTTATTTCCTTAAATTTTATTGATTTTTTAAAATAAATGACAGGGGAACGCATCACCATCCGTGTTACACACACCCAGCACAGTTCTTCCTCTCTCGGGTTGTAGAGAAAGGGTGTTGACACCCATTCGTGTCGTCATACCTGTGCCTTGGGTGATGATGGCCGTCACTTTCCACCCTCCTTGCTAGCCCCTGCCCCTCGTTCCCCTCCCGCCCCTGCCCCATCTGGAGTCCGTCTCTCTCCCCCTTGTGCCTTCCTGCCATGACGGTTCCCCGAGCTGCACGGCTTGGCTTCCGCTGCTGGACTGAGACGCTGGGGGTTCTTGGTGAGGACGGCTGTGCCGGGTGCCTCTGGACCCTTACACTCCACTGGCCCTCTCCCTAGCCCCTGACCACTGCTGTCACTCAAAACACCTGGCATCTGGCACCCAGAGTGTCTGCCCGATGAGCAAGTGCGCTGGGGACACCGTGCCCAGGACCTCGCCGCGTGAGCTTGGGGCTCGCACCTCAGCCCGGGCTGCATGTCTCCTGCTGGTCTGGGTCTCTGTGGGGAGGCTGGTTAAGAGGCCGTGCAGCCTTCGCGGGGGGGGGGGGCCCAGTGGAGTCCTGGGGACCCTGTGTCAGGAGAAGGCTGTGTGCAGGAGCACGCGGGCTCGCCTGCCTCCGTGGCCTCCCCAGAGCCCGGTGGAGGCCAGCGCACCACTGGAACCCCCAAAACCTGAGCTCCAGAGGCTTATTGGTCTCAGCACCCGTCTCGAGGGTCCCGTGACAGCGGTGAGAACATGAATTCACGGAGCCCAGTTATTAGCTGGCAGAAGCCATGGGAAGCCATTCCCAGGATTAGGTTATAAAAAGGCTGCGGTCTCCGTCTTAGTTCCTGACCCTCTCTCCCAGTCGTCTCCCTCCTGCTCTGTGTGTACGGACCTTTTCACGGTCCTTTTCTCTCTCTTTCTGTCTCTCCTTTGCCCATGCTATCTCCCTTTCTCTCTCTGTCTCTCTCATCTTTATGTCCCTCTCTCTGTCCCCCGCCCCCCCCCCGCCGTCACCATCCTATTGAGAAGCAGCCCTCTGCTGATGCCCACCGTGCGGTCAGGAGCTGTGGGTCCCTCCCAGCGGCCCGCGAGGACTTGAGGCTTGCCAACCACCGTGATTATGGGTTGGACGTGGGTTCCTCCTTGTAAGTGGACATGACCACAGTCCTGGCTGACATCTGGCTCCTCGGGAGCCACCAGGCTGGACCGAGCCCTGGTCCCTGATGCACAGAGACCGTGAGACAATGCATGCCTGCTCTTTTGCACTGCTGAGGTGGGGGCTGCTGTTGATGGCATACCATGGTCAGCCAAGGCAGCCTCTTTCCCCGGCCCGGGTTCTGCACAGTCCTTCCCTCGCGGTGGGTCTGTGCCGTGCCCTGGTGTTCACGGTCCACCCGCTGTCCGCGGCGCCGTGCTGATCCATCTCGGGAGATGGACAGCTTTTCATTTCCTGTGTGTTCATGTGGTTGATTTTGTTTCTTTATTGCCTTCCCCCACAGCCCAAAGCTTGCTCTTTGCTTCTGCTGGTAATTTAGATCCCGGTGAATGATTGGCTTGGTGATATGAAAACACAAAGTTCCTCAGTGTGGCCCCAAACTCCCTTATTGAGCGTGATTCTGATTTCTTTACATTTTTTCATAAATATTCTTACTTCTTTATTAAATGTGAGAAATTCAAACATGACATATATCTCTAAACCCAGCGACTGTCATATTTTTATTTCGCTTCCACGTAGTGGTGGAAATAATAGTGGGCCTCTGTCTTTTCTTCTGTAACTGGTGGTTGAGCCCGGGATTGGCACTGCAGGTCAGTGTGCCTCCTTCCAGCTACCTCCCCATCCTCTGATCCCCTTTGTGGAATAGCTTTCTGAGTGGTGTCTGTGATTGGATTTCTCTTCAAAACCTCCAGGAATGTCTTTTATTATCTCTAAAGCGACTTTTCACCCACGTGGCAAAGCTTGAGCAGCCTTATGACGGGCAGCTGTATTGGGGAACTTGGATTCTTCTCCACCCTAGGCTGGCGCGCGCTGGACACGGTCCAGAACCTCACACTCGCGGTAGGGCTGCTGTGGCCGCAAAAACAGCCCAGGCGGCAGCAAGACGGCGGGGGACGTGGAGGACGCGGAGCGCCGGGCACTGCTGGGAAAGGACAAGAGAACGCGGCTGTTTTGGAGGACAGTGCGGAGGTGGTGAGACGGAAAAGCCAGCACGGCCTATGGCCCGGCAGTGCCACTGCGGGGTGCCACCCCCAGGAACCGAGAGCAGGTCTGGAGGCAGCACCATTCACGGTACCAGAGCCAGCGTCCACCCATGTGGACTGGCAGGGAAAACGAGCCCTGCCCACACAACCGGACATTTTCCAGACCCAAAAAGAAGGGAATTCTGCTGCCCTACGGCTGGACCCCGAGACGTCAGGCCCCGGGAGGTCAGCTGGTCACTGAAAGGCAAGACGAGCGATTCCAGCGTGGAGGAGCCGGAAGACTCGCGGGTGTAGACCGAAGGTGGAGGCTGCCAGGGCCGGAGGGGGACGGGACTTCTTGGCTAAGGGGGCAGAGTTTCAATTTTGAGGGCAAGGGTTCTAGAGGTCCAGGGTGCTGGTGGCTACCAACCTGGTGAACGTCCTCCCCCCTTCCAAATGCACGGAAACGGGTCACAATGGCGAATTCCATGTTTTGTGTATCTTACAAAATCTCAACAAAAGTTTTTAAATATTCCATCCATGAAATGAACGTTTAGAGGTCTCAACGCTCAGAGATGGTCCACACCCGGGTCTGTGGAGGCGGAATTTTCTCTGCCACCGTGAAGGGGACCGAGTGGCAGGAGGGGCGTCCGCGGGGCCGGCCATCTTTGCAGCGAGTGGCTGCTCTTCAAGAACCGTCACCGTGGCCGCCATGTTCACAGAGGGTCGCAACTGCCCAGGGTTTGTTTCTCAGTACTGAACGGACGACTTTCAATAAGAAGGAGCTTTAGTTCCCTGTCGATTTTCCCATGATAAGGAACCCAAGGAAACCCCATCTGACCAGTGTCCGTGAGATTCAGTGGGACTCACGCTGGGCCGTCCCCAAATCTGGCTGGGGTAGTGGGGTCGGTTACTTCACTGTGTCAGGTTTTCTACAGAACTTTAATGAATTCTTCAGAAACCCCGTGTCAGAGCAGGGCCATTACGCAGACCTCATGGTTCCCAAAGATGAGCCTGCGGCTGCTAGTGGGCCGTCTGTCACCTTTGCCTGTCCAGTGGGCCCCTGCTGCACGTCACTGATCTTACACTTTGGGAGAAACCAGATGAAAACCAGTTTTTCAGGAGTCTGGGGTGGTAGGTTCCTGGGTTCAGTGTTCACCGAAAACTCGGGTCCTCACACCAGGGACAGACTGCTGGCCAGCCGGCTGACCCGTCCACACTCTGGTGACCAGACCTGTGATGGTCTCTGTGTTCCTTCTGTTTTTAATTTCCGATTGGGGAGAATCTTGTTTCTTATCATTTTAAGAAGTGCCTCTGCTGTTTTCATTTCCTAGGACTTTATCTTTTTGGCTGCTAGAATTCTTTTTCTCATTACCCTGATGTTGTTCAACAGCATTTTAATTTATTTCTATATTTTGGAATCTGCAAATCTTTCAGGAGGAAATTTGGCTTTTAGAAGACTTCCTTTCTGGCGTATGTGAATTCTGATGTGATTGATAACTTTAAGAATGAGCAAAATCCACCCCCAAAATCAGACGACCAAACTGATCCTGAAAATTAGATCCCAGGAGCAGCTCTGTGCCTTGGCACCTTTTGAGATGGCGTTGGGTCGGGCAGGTGGCGGTCCCTACCCACCTGGCGTGGGGCAAACCTGCCCTGAGGGCCGGGCTCTGCAGTGCTACCCGGGGCTTCTCTGCACCCTCTGCACTGGGCCCCGGTGAGACCGGAGTCCTGCCAGCCCGTGTCCAGCCCTCCGGGAAGTCTCCGTGCCCAGCTGCACGGCGGGGTGAGGGTGATGGTTCCGTGGCCCCCGTGGTGCTGTGAGAGGGCTTCCCTGGGGGAGGGGTTCTGCGCGCACCACAGACCCAGCCCTCCCGCTCCCCTGCGAGGGGCACTGCATGCCGGGCTGTGCGGCACATCCATGAGGGCCTGCGCAGCGCCCCGGGGTCAGCCCCAGGAGAGAGCCGGAGACCCGCACGCAGGGCTGAGGATGCTCACCCGGCGGGGTGTTTGGGAACACGAGTCCGACCGTCCCTGATCGGTGGTACCAGGTGTGAGGGACACACAAGCCAGTGCCGCCTCTGCTCCTCCTGGCCCAGTATCGTGCACGGTGGGTCCCAGGTTCTACAAGAGGCAGGAGGTGGGCTGGAGATTTCACCTCCAACAGAAGGAGCCTGGTGCTGGGATGTGTGGTGGTTCCCAGGTCACTGGGCAAGAGGAACCCCCCTCTGTCTGTGCTCCTGGCCGCAGGGGACGTCTTAGTGACCGATGGCTGCCGGAGAGCCGGCTGCTCCCTCCACAGACACGCACATCTACCTTCTGAAGTTCCCGGGAGGTCCCTGCAGACCAGCTCTGGCTTTGCTCTCACTCCCCCCCGATGGACTCTGTGGGCTGTGATGAGCACCTCTGTCCTGAACAGACGCTCTCTCTGCTGCGTGTTCCCATGTGGCAAAGCACATACGGACACCAAGAACCACCCATTGCTTATCTGAAATCTGATGCGGCAGGCATCTTCCATGTTTCCTCTTACCACCTTGTAGCCCACTCATCCCAGACTGAGGACTCTCCTTAGCTGGGTTTCGAAAATGCCATGACCATTCATCATGCCGTCTGACACACGGCTTCGTGAGGAGGGGGAGTCACAGTGGACACAGACGGCCGCTTCCACTGGGTGCATTTTAAGTAGCTCACTGTGCAAATGCCACACACAACCAGGTGAGCCTCCTGGAGCCCGCCTGACATCTGCCGGGGGTGAGAGTGTGCTGGACGCTCGGCCGCGTGGGAAATGTTCCTGCCGTGAATCTTGGAGCCCCCGGCCCCACCGTGCTAGTGTCTTGGCAGGTTGAATAGTGTTCCTCCAAAGTTCTGTGCACCTCTGAGTGGGACCTGATGGGAAATGGGGTCTGGCAGGTGTGATGAGTGAGGGATCCTGAGGTGAAGCCACCCTGGGTCAGGGTGGACTCTGAACCCAATGGCCGGTGTCCTCATCAGGAGGACGTGGAGACAGAGCGCAGGAGAAGCTGGAAGGTGGGGTGGCGACGGAGGACGTGTCTGTGAGCAAGGAGCCTGGGGAGGCCGGGCGGAGTCTCCAGCGCCTTCAGAGGGAGCGCGGCCCTGCTCACACCTGGATCCTGCTCTCGGAGCCCCCAGAACTGTGGGGCATCACAGTCGACACGGTCCCAGCTGGCAGCGATGTGTCACCGCAGCCTAGGACCCGAGGACAGGGCTCCGTGGCTCCCGTCACAGCTGCGAGTCGAGTTTTTAGTCGGTGACCGTCGGTGGTGGCTGGGTTTCTGTGCGGGAAGGTCTGGCTGGGCTTGTTGTCGACGGATCCCTCGTGGTTCACGGACGGTGGTGGGACGCTGGGCCGTGGTCACAAAGCCCCACACACTGGGTGCTTGAAGGGCAGGCGCCCGGGGCTGGAGGGCCTGGGCTGGGAGGCCGGGCTAGTGCCCTCTCAGGGCCGAGAGGCCCCGTCCTGGGGTGGTAGATGGCCCGTGGACGCCATCTTCCCCGAGTCCTCACTTGCCTGTCCCCTGCATGGTCTGTCTGCGTCTCCTGGTCTTCTAAGGACACCAGTCATGTGGACGAGGGCCACCTGGGGCCTCCCTGTGGCTGGTCACCTCTGAAGACCCCCTCCCTGTGGCTGGTCACCTCTGAAGACCCTCTCTCCAGAGACCCCCGTCTCAGCCTCTCCAGCTGCTGCGGTCAGACCCAAGGCCAGGTTCCTCGGCCTCTGTGAATGGTCCACTGAGGCTGCCTTTGTCCTGTGACCCGCGACGACTTCACCCCCGTTTCCTGGTGGTGCACGGAGACAGAGGCCACAGACCCTCTCCCTCCACAGGCACTCCCCGCGCCCGGACTAGGCAGAACTTCCAAGCTCCAGGGGACGACAGGGACCTGGGCCAGACCCAGGAAAAAGAGTCCATGTGGACAGGAAGCCCCAAATCCTGGAGGAAGCAGGTCCAAGGCCACACTCAGCCCTGGTGCCAGGTCAAACAGAGCCCGGCCCTGATTCAGGAGCCAATGCTGGGCAGGCGTCCAGGGACGGGCACGTTCCCTCCAGGCAGGAAGGGCCTCCAGGCAGCAAGGGCTTCTCAGGTGGGGCTCTGCTCTGGAGGTGTGACCTGCTAGACAGCCGTGCCCACCCGGCACCCCGTCCTCTCTGGCTCTCTGTGGTGAGGTGTGGGTTCCTCAGGGGCCTGGTGGCCCCTGGACCCTCCCTGCCTGAGTCGGGCAGGCGTGGAGTCCATGCGGAGCGGCCCACCTGCCTGGCCCTGGGGTGACTCTGTCAGTGCAGGAGCGGGGTGCTGGGTCTCTCTGCTCTCTGTCCTGGATGGGCAGGGCCCTCAGACGGGGCCGTGGACATGTCAGGGAGGGCACGGCACTCCAGGGACACTGGGCCTGGGGCTGGTGTCTGGCTAGGCCCCCGGGCGGGGATGCCCACACCTGACCACTGTGTGTCCGCCTTCCACCTGGCCGCCGGGCTTCCTGCCGCAGGCTTTGAGCAGGGTCTCTGTGATGATTTCAGGATGGAAGGCGGACACAGCTCTGTCCACAACAGCTATGGAAGCAAGGTGGTCACTCCCGGTGCCCCAGGGAAGGGCCGCCGTGCCCTGCAGAGGGCCAGAGGAGCAAGGAGATGGCCGACAGCCTCTGCCAGGGCTGTGGGGTGCTCTGGGGTCAGCCGGCTTGCGGCTTCCCAGGGCCCCAGGTGGAGGAGTGTCCTGGCTGCCTGGTGCCTGCCCTGGGGTGGCCAGGGGAGAAGTGGGGCCTCCCGAGTGTGAGGACCAGGTGCCTGGCCCTGGTCAGTGACCCTCCATGGAGGCAGAGGCCAGGCAGGAGGCACTGTGTGCACCCCAGAGCCCACGCGGGAGCCCGCCCGAGAGAGCGCCCGTCTCCCGCCGGAGCTGCAGCCCTCTGGACCCCACAGTGCCGGGCCCCGGCCCCCACTCAAGTCCTCTGAGACCTGCCAGTGTGGCCCCATCCGGCCACAGGGTCCTGCCGTGGAGACGGAGACCCCCGTCTTCGCCGTTTGGGCTGCTTTATGAAATACCACGAAGTGATCATCAGCAGAGATGGATTCCTTGGTCCTGGGGGCTGGGGAGGCCAGGTCCAGAGGCCAGCTGCCCCAGATTCTAATCCCACCTGGGGGTCGGGAACTCACACGTGGGTCCTGGGGGATGCCGCCTTCCACCCCAGCACCCTGCTGTGGGGACCCCGCCGCCCTCCCCCGGCCGCATGCTGATGCAGTCTGGCTCTGCTGGCAGCTGCCCTGCTGCTGGAACGGGCGCTCAGGGACAGCACCTCCAGGGCCCAGCGGGGGTCCCGGCCTGTGAGGGAGTCGGGGAGGTCTGGCCCCTGGGAATGAGTGGGTTTCCTGTTGCTCCTGTTGAGGGCAGAGGCTCTGCCTGTCTGTCCGTTTGTCTGTTTGTCTTTTAACTCCAGCTCTTTGCCTGGAGACTGGGAACAGGAGGGTGATGGAGTCCGTCCGTCACCTGCACCAGGACAGAGAGCCTCGGTGGTGGCCTGGGTGGGGTCCCTGCCGCCAGGGCTGGGAAGCTGCAGCGCCGAGGCTGCGCTCTCTTCTGCCACCCCCTGTCTGACGCCCGGGTCTCTGCAGTGCTGACCCGCGGGAGCCCAGCCCCCACCGCCCACGCCCGGCTCTCTGCCTGCTCATCTCTCAAGAGCCCTCACCCCTGTCACTGCAGAGCTGTTGCCATGGAGACCGCAGCCAGTGTTTCCATGGAGAAGGGCTTCAGAATCTGGAATCTTCCCAGCTCTAAAGGTGAACGCAGGCGGGTTCAGAAACATCTCGGCGCCCTCCACACCTGGGCCGGCCCTGGCCAGCGTGGCCGCCGCCGGCCCGAGAGGCCAGCCAGCCCTGGAGCTGTGACGGGTCCAGCGGAGATGGGGGGTCATTGAGAAGCACTGGGTCTGGAGGAGTTGATTAAATAAACAAAGACCACGTCGTCTCGGGTGGCATGGCCCCGAGCGGCTTGGCCGATCTTGCCGATTGAGTGGGATCCCGGGGTGTGAGCCCGGTCCTGGGCACCCTAGTGTCTCCCACCCTAGTGTCTGAGGCTGACCCCAGCCTCAGCCTCCAGGTGACTGAACCTCAGCACCTGACAGAGGCCAGTGGTGGCCGGGCACTCAGCTGCGCCTGGCTGAGCGGGTGCTGGTGGCCCTCTCCTGGGCTGGGAACTGGCAGGCTGCCGTTCACGTTTCACTTTCTGCCTTTTCCCTCGGAAGACTTGTCTGTGAGACGGTTGTTGAACGTGAGCTGAAGGAGGCCCAGCTGTGGTCCAGTCGTGAGCCCAGGGAGTGGACTGCAGGTCCTCCACGCAGGCTGCCAGGGCTGCGCCGTGCGGGGCTGTGGCCCTGGACACCCCGGGGCACCCCTAGGCTTCTGCTGTCTTGCTGTCAGGCCTTGCACCGGCTCCCGGAGGCAGGCAACCCCCTGGCTTCCCTGTTGGCTTTGCTGGGCACCAGGATGGCCAGGTGAAGGGTGCGAAGTGCCCGGGTCCTGGAGGCCTGTGCTGAAGCGCCTGCCACAAAGCCAGGCCCGTCGGCAGCTGCGTCCCCGGCCGGCCGTTGCCTTGTGTCTTGCCCACTCTGAGTGACCTTGCCTTGCCCACCTGGTCAGAGCAAGGACACCTCACTTGGGTTTTGACTTTCAGGTTTTTGTTTTCATTTTTTATGGTAGTGGAAGGCACCTAGCACAGAATTTGCCATCTTGACCATTTTTAAGCCACTCTGCTGTGTAGCCATGACCACGGTCCACCCCCAGGGCTGTCCTCATCCTGCAGAACCCCAGTCGGCACCCACCAAACAGCTCTCCTTCCCGGCTGAGCTTGGCCCAGCAGCCAGCACCTCTGGGGTCCCCCCCGGGTGGGATCACAACATGTGTCCTTCTGTGCTGGCTCACGTCCCCCCTCATGTAGCAGGTGGCAGACTGTCCTTTTTCAAGGCTAAGCCATATTCCACCAGAGGCAAGGACCACATTTCACCCATCCCTTCCTCAACAGCTCCAGGAGAGTGGCTTCCACCTTTGGGCTTTGGTGAATATCGACTTCCGTGTCTCTGTCACCAGGAGCTTGGAGAACCTTTCCGTGTTTCTCCAGCACTCCGCGTTTTCTTCTCCACAGAATCCCTCTGCGGACTCCTCTGCACTTTCCTAATGGGGGTGTTCGGTTTCCCCCTGGGCGGCCAGCTCCCCAACCCCCCCCCTTCCCGGTGGGGCCACCCACTTCCTTGGCCTGCGGGTGGCAGGGCGGGTTGACGCTTGTTCTGAATGCGGGGTGCACGCGCCGGCATCTTCAGTGTTTGTCGGACCTACTGTGTGTCTGGGTCCTGGTTGTCCTGAGTAAGGCACCTCCCACCCCGTGGTTTGAACCTTGTCCCGTCCTGCATGGTGCAGGACTCGGACGCCTCCCCTGCCTGCTCCTCCCGGGGCCCCAGTCCTGCTGCTGCAGGAGGGAGCTGGCCCGGTCCAGCACTGTGACCGGGTCCAGTGGGGAGGCTCGTGTCTAATTGGAAACTTGTGCTGCTCCAAGAGGAGCCTTTGGAGGTTGCTTCCTGGCCCGGCCACGGCAGCGCATTCTAGTTCAAGGACGCTCCGTGGCTCCTGAGCTCAGGGCTGGGCTGCAGACCAAGCACGGCACACATCGCCTCCCTTGCAGGAAGCGGTTGGATTTCTTGGAAATTACTCAGTGTTGGCCTCTGTTCTGAAGACAGGCATTTCCAAACCCGGGGGCCCTCCACGCCAGCCCTCCCCTTCCCGGGCTCAGTCCTCCCCTCCGTCCCCCCTGGCTCTCCGAGGGACGGGGTGCCGAGCTGGCCCAGCCCAGAGCACACGGTTGTGCTCACCCAACCCCACCCGGCGGGATCGTGGTGGTGGGTGCGAAGACCCCGTCTTGCTGATCTGTCTCGCACGCTCGCCTGTGTGTGCACATGTGCTTGGGAAACTCGTTTTCGTTTGCGAGATTTGAAACGACGTGCAGAAGAGTCCTGAGGCCACCTTCCTCAGCCCGCAGGCCCCGCCACCTCCCGCACCGAGGGTCCGCGGCTGGGGAGCCCGGAGAGAGCAGGCTGCTCTCTTGGGGGCCTGCTCCTCCCTGGGGCCAGGAGTGATTCGTACGCACACACACGGCACTGGGGTGTGCGAGTTTACACACACACACACACCAATGAGTGTTGACCAGAGAACATGACTGAGCATGCTCAGTGCTCGGGCCTCGGTGGCCCCATTCCGCCCCGTGACCTGGGGTCCAGGGGAACGCGCTGTGCTTGTCTCTGCAGGTACAGACCCTGGGAACGGCGACGGGGGTGCACATCCAGTCTGCGTGACTCATGCGCGTTTCCGGCTGTCACTAAAGTCACCTTGTCGTGGGGCTCCCTTCTGGTGGAGGGCGAGAGGGGGCTGCCCGTCTAGCTCCCCCTCCCTACTGCGTGGCTGTCTGTTCATGGTGACGGGGACACTTGGCATGGGACCCACCCGCCTGCTGCGTGGGGGTGATGAAGCTTCTTCCACCTGCCGGGAGCTGACCCTGTCCCTGCGTGCTGGCTGGCCCCGCCTGCCGGGACAGGTAGCCACACCACTGCACCTGCGTGTCCACCAGCGAGGCCCAGTCTCCACTGGAGATGCCCCTGCTCCCTGTGGACAGTTTCCACTGTGGGAAAGTGCCTTGAGCTGGGGACAGCTGCTCACCACCCAGAGCCGCCAGGACAAGGCGGCTGCCTGCCGGGGACGGGCCAGGTGGAAGCCTGGGGCCAGGGAGGAGGTCACGCAGGGGCTGGCCAAGGGCAGGAAGAGACTGGTGGAGGGCCACAGCCTGGAGCGGCCCAGCCTCGGGGACAGTGAGCCCGGCACAGTCGGGTCCGATAACCTCCAGGGTCTGTCCACCCCTCAGGCAGGCCTCCCACAGAGCGTCTTGTTTCACCTTCACTCAGGTGGACACTGTGACCCCCAGACTGCTCCCCAAACACAGTCTGCATTTAGGCCCGTGCCGTGCAGCTCTGGCTGCCGGGGCCAGGGGTGAAGTCAGGGTTGGCCCCAGCCTGGCTTTCCTGGCTCGGAACCCTTTGGCTGTCCTGCGCCTTTTATTCTTGCGAATCAACCTTCGGACCGTGTTCTTCCGGTTCTGTGAGTGGGATGGGGATGGCGTGGACTCTGTGGAAGCTTTCGGAGTGTGGCCACTGGACGCCGTGCATCCTGCCTGTCCAGGAGCGTGGGGGCCCTCTCCCGTGTCTGTCTTCAGAGTCTGTTAGTTTTCACCGTCGACGTCTTCCACCTTCTGGGTGGTTCCCAAGTGTTCTCTTCATGTGTGGGGGGTCGCTGTGAGTGGGGGAGTTTCTTGCCGGGCAGGTCCACGCCTGGAGTCCACTCCGACGTGTGAAGGTTGGGCTTGTGCTCTGCCGACGAGCCGAGTTTGTTCTCCACTCTGGAGGTCCCCTGGTGGGCCTCCCTGGCCACCGTATCCTGGGGAGCAGGTGCCTTGACTCCTCCCTCCCTTCCGGCTCCCTTTGATGTTCTTCTCTCACCTGACTCAGAAGGTTGAGTGTTTCCTCTCCTATGCAAAAGCCAGAACAGAACAGGAAAGAAGCGAAAAGCAGGGATCCAAGGAGAAGAGAGGGGAGGTCGAGGGGAGGGAGGGGAAGAGGGGGGCTGTGGAGTGCGGTGAGCAGACCTCCGGACTCAGGTGCACACCACACAGCGCACCCCACTTTCATGCCTGTGTCAAAAGCTCCAATTTAAAAACTCTAAATGAATAGAAGGAAGACCGGAGGGGTGGGGAGGGGTCAGGGGCCGGGGAGGGAGGGGGGACGAGTGGAGCCCACGGAGTCCGTGGGTGTGGGGTAGGTCAAGGGTCACTGCCACGGGTGACCGTGATGGACCAGAAGCCAGTCTGCACAGAGCCTGCTCTTCGTCCGTGCGCACACCCTGTGCGGGGTGCTCAGCTCAACGCTGCTCCGCCCTGGCACCTTCCCGGCACGGCTCGCCAGGCGCTGCCCCAGACTGGCTCACCTGCGTTCAGCGACTTGCTTTCCTTTGGATTCTTTTAAGATTTCTTTTAGTCGTAGGTGGACACAAGACCTTCGTTTTATTTTTAGATGGTGCTGAGGGTCGAACCCAGTGCCTCACACCAGCCAGGTGAGCGCCCCCCCCCCAGCCCCAGCCCCAGGCCCCTTTGGATTCTTTTTAAAGTCTGTGACTTAAAAGTTGTCGTTCTCAGTCACAAGTTCAAGGTCAGCCTGTCTCAAAATATCAAATGAAATCAGGATGTGGCTGGTGGGGGGAGCAGCTGCCTAGCACAAGCAAGACCCTGGGTTCCATCCCTGGGGGTTCTCAAGTGTGGTCCTGGGCCACCGGGAGGGAGGTCACCTGGGACTTCCCGGGAAGGCACAGGCCTGCTGGCTCAGAAGTCCTGGGAGTGGGCCCCTCGCTCTGAGCTTCACTAGGGGTTCTGTGCAGCCGGAAGACGGAGGAGCCAGTGTGATGGGGCTCTGGTCCCCCGGGTTCCTCCCGGCGAGCAGGGAGCTCAGAAAATGTGTGCTATTCCTCAGTCTCTGGGGGCTGCAACCGAGACCCCCTCGGTGCAGAGAGTGACCGTGGGCCACAGCGGGTGCCCCAGGGTGCAGGTGGAGGCAGCCTGGGGGGAGACACACTCACCCGCACATTCCAAGCCCATGGAATTCAGCCCCAGGTCTGGGCCGGAGACAGACCGGAGCGCCTTGGGCGAGAAGGGCCCCGGGGCCCTGAAGACAGGGAAGCGCCGGAGCTTCGCTGCCCAGAGGACTCAGCACAAAGGTCCCTCCACCCCCGAGGGAGGACGCGGTGGCAGGACATTTCCCTGGCCAGCGTCACCACCTGAGCGTGTGCAGCCAGGCCTCTCCCACTGGGACCTCAAGTCCACAGGGTTCTGCAAAACTGCGACTTCTGCTGCGGTGGGCCTGCTCGGGGGTCGGGGTTGCATCCCACCGAGCCCCGGGTGGCACAGGTGGCCAGTCAGGGCACCTTCCAGCCACCCTCCGAGTGTGTCCAGGGAACAGAATTGTCCCCGAGCCTCTTGGGCCCAGACTGACTGCACCAGACTCTCCCGGCCTCCGACCCACACGTGGGCAGCACCCCGGTCCTCCTCTTTCACCCTCTGTCCCAGCCTCCGGTCCCCCTTGGAGCTGTCCCAGAGGGGTGGGGTTTGCAGCCCACACACTCACAGGGTGCAGAGAGGGCTTCAGGGGAAAGGGGGTCTCGTGTGGACTCCTGCCTGGCCACAGGGGCCTCAGCCCCCAAGAAGCCCCCTCTCCTGGTCAGGGGTTCTGCTCTGCTCTCCCCTGTACCTGCTGCGGCTGAGGGACTCAGGCCCAGCGGTTGCCATGGAGACCTCGCTCCGGGGGCTGAGGGAAGAGCCCCGAGACTGGAATTTTCCGGCAAAAGCAAACGCAGGCAGGCCCTCAGGCATCCCAGCACACAGTAGCTGCATGATGGCGTCTTTTTGAAGGTGTGGACAGTGCACCCACCCCACCCCAGTGTCTGCCACCGAGTGCGCTTGCTGCAGGCCGGGAACCCTGTGGTCTGCACCCAGAGCAGGCCAGGCACCCCGTCTGGGGAAAGCGTGTCCTCTAGTCCTCCTGGTTTTTCCAGTTCCCCAGGTGGGCCTCCGGGGACCAGGAGCCTCCGAGGCGCAGGGCAGGATTCCTTCAGAAGGTTGGACCCAGTGACCGCAGGACCCTGAGCACCCTGGTGCGCTGGGTGGGGCCAGGGTGGCTTCCTGTTGTCGCTGCTGGCTCCACGGCTGAGAGCCGTCCATCCTGGTGGAGGCAGATTGCTGTTCCCCAGGTGGACTGGCCATCACCTGCCCATCTCTGCCTGTCAGAGGGCCTGAGCTGGTTCTGGAGGCTGACCTCCGGGCCGCGGGGCCAGCACCTGCCCTCTGGAGGGCCTGGGCATCGAGGACCTTCCCGCCGTGTCCTCCGTGGTGGCGGGCCAGGCAGCTCTGTCCCTTCAACAGTACTCACGCCTTCTCGATTCACAGTGGGCACCTCTGCCTTCCCAGCGCAGGACGGGGCTGTGGCCTGCAGGTGAGACGCCCTGGTGAGCCCCCGGTCACGGTCGTCACACACATGCTCGTGAGGACGCCTGACATCGACTCGCTGAGCGTCTCCAGGCAGCGTGACCGCTCTGGAGCTCGGGGTCTTCCCAAGCTGCCTTCCTGCTTCTGATGGACACGTGGCGGTTGTGCCGGGGTCCCCAGGGGCGCTTCACAGGACGTGCGGCCATGAGAGCAGGCCACGGGCGCCCGTCCCCCAGGCCTGGGGATCCTCAAGAGGGCCCTCCTCCCGTTCCTGTGCTGGCCAGACGGGTCCTTGACCCCCAGCCTGCTTTCCCACCTGACCAGCGGCCATCAGAGGCCTGTGGACACGGCGCTGCCCCTGGGCCCACGTTTTCTGTTTCTGTGGAGTCCGTTTTACTTATTTGTCTGTCCCTGATCATTGACAGGTTTAACACTGCCTCTCTGCTCAGAAAGCAGCCCAGGACTGACCAGAGGCACAGGGAATGGCCACCGCACGCGGCTGGGGGGACTGTCACTCAGCGGATTTCAAAGGCGCAGTGTGAGGAGAGGGCGCCAAACATCGTGTTGGCGATTTGTACATCAGTGATGTGTGGAAATGACCGTGGCTGAGATACTGTCTAAACAAATGCACTATGAAAACGAGAGTCGCCTCGTTCTAACAGGAGTGGGAAGTCCACAGCGATCAGCCGCAGCTCAGAGAAGAGGGACCTGCAGACGCCGGGCGAGGCTTAGGTCCTGCTGCAGGCATCGCCCAGGCCCGGGGGTCTCCGCTGCTGTGGAAAGGCAGGAGCCAACCTGAGCACCGAGGAGGACGCGGGGGGGAGGGACCCATCTGGCTGAGGCTCAGCCTTGGAGAAACGGCTTGAATGTCAACATCTGGCTCCGCGTCCAGCTAGAACCTTGGTTCAACAACCCACCACGGAATTTTCCCCTGATTAATGAGCTACATTCTGGACGGCGATCCAAGCAATATAGATGTTGCCATCCAACTCCGGAAGGGACCGGCTTTCTGGGAAAGAGCACAGCCCAGCCAGTGTTCTGGGGACCTCGGTTCCAAACCATGAAAACACGGAGCGCCGGCCATCTGCTTTGGGGGTACGGCCCGACCTGCTCATCCGCCCGTGGCTCTCGCCCCCTCCCCCGTTTCCCAGGTGAATATCCTGGCCCCTCATTTTCTGGGCTCCCCCACGGGGGTCTGTGAGGTGCCCGCCTGGCGTGAAGCCCAGGAGTGGGGCAGTTCACCCTTGTGTCAGCCTGTTCCACGGGGCCACGTGCTCGACCCACGCAGAGCAGAACTGAGCCAACGAGGAGACTCTGTAAAGTCAGGGAGATTTGCTGAGGGGTCCCAGGCGGTCCCACTCACCCACCCTGCAGACCCGATCCAGCGGCTGTTACCATGTTCAGAGTCGTTCCACCATGGCCACAGTTCTAGAACATTCACCACGCCTAGGAGGAAGTCCCGCCCCTGACGCCAGTCACCCCACTCCCCTCCCAAGGCCCCAGACGTCCGCCACTCCTCTTCCTCCCCAGCCCGAGGCGCCCTGTGGACCTGCCTGGTGTCTCTGGGCCTCCCTGTTGGGAACCGCGTGGCTGTGGGCCTCTGTGTTTGGAACCACGGACACATGGCTGTGGGCCTCTGTGTTTGGAACCACGGACACATGGCTGTGGGCCTCTGTGTTTGGAACCACGGACACATGGCTGTGGGTCCCCCTGTTGGGAACCGCGTGGCTGTGGGCCTCCCTGTTTGGAACCACGGACACATGGCTGTGGGTCCCCCTGTTGGGAACCACGTGGCTGTGGGCGCGCTCTGCTCTTTAGCATTGCTTTTTTGATTTCTTCCTTGCGCACCTCGTGCCTATCCTCGACTCCTCTTTATGGCTGAATGATATTCCATCCCACAGAAACGCCCACTTCATTCCTTGCTCTTCAGCTGATGGTCATTTGAGCTGCCCTCTCTGTGGCCATGGTGAACACAGGGCTGAGGACTTCTGTGTGCACTTGGCCTTCCTCTCTCCACGGTGTCTGCCCAGGAGCAGAGCTGCTGGCCTCCTGGTGACCCTCTGCCCACTGTGGAACACCAGACGGTTTCCCACAGCAGCGGCAGCACCCACAGCCCACCAGCGTTGAGGAGGGCCCTCCCTCCCTGCCAGCTCCCGCCACCCTCCGTCTGCTGACCACAGCCACCCTCGTGGGGAGACGCAGCGTTCCATCGCGGATGGAGACTCGCTGACCACTCTGGCGTTGCCGTGGTGGCTGGCCAGGTGGACGCCTCTCCCTGTGCCCACCTGTGCAGCGTGTCCACAGGGCCCCTCTCCTCGTTGATCGCGGTGCTCGGGGCTCGGCTGTCCACCTGTGGGAGGTTGGATGTGAATCTGGAGGGTCGCTGCAGAAATCACTCGGAAAGCGCCTTGGCCACTCTGCTGAGCACCAAGTCCATGCCACCAGCTTGACCTTGAAGGGTCAAGTGGGCAACAGCTCAGAGGCCCGGGGCTAAGGACACAGCAGAGGGAGGAGCGGCTGGGGGCAGGACACCCGAGGCCACTGTGGCCACCAGTGTGCCTGGAAACAGGCCAACTCTCGTGAAGCGCTTCAGTCACTTCAAGTGACACCCACAGAACGATGTCGGGGGAAGAGTAACACGACAACTTGAAAGCGGAGATCCTGGTCCTTTATCTGCACGCCACCTCTGTGGGGACGGCCAGTCTAAGCGGCAGAGGACTGAGCTGGGCAGGGTGACGGCAGGAGAGGGTGGGGACTGGAAGTGACTCTGGGAGAGGGGAATGGCACCGTCTGTGCGGGAGAGCCGCCTGACACGTGTGCAGCTGGGCGGGTTTCTCCGTGTCCCTGGGATCCCGTGTGGATGCCCTGGGATGCTGGAATTGCCCCGCAGGGAGGGCCGGGCCGTCCAGGGCCTGGGGGTCATGGGGAAATGAAACCTGAGGCCAGGGGAGCGGGGGGACGTCAGGGAGCAGACAGAGGGGCCAGAGGCCAGCGGGAAGTCACCTGGGGCGACTCCTGTCAGCCGGCTCTGCCTGAGGAGCCCCTGGTCTGCAGGCCCTGGGAGTCCTCTCAGGACTGTCCTTGTTGACACGTGCCCGGGAAGTGTCTGTGGATCCACTAAGCGGGCAGGGCTCCCGCGCCCCACGACGTCCCCCTTTAAGGAGCACATCGAGGTGTGTCTGAAGATGAGGGAGACCAGGAGCTGCAGCCCTGCCCCTCTGCCACCACAGAGACTAGGACCGTGGGGACCTCCATCCCAGGATCCCGAGTCAGCACAGTGTGCAGGGATTCGAGATCCCAGCCTGGCATACAGCAGGCACTTAATAAGTGTCCGTCGGAGTGAATGTTGGCCCCCCGGCCAGCAACCCCAGCATCTGTGTAGATTGATCTTATTGTGGAGCAAAAGTCTGGGAGTTGAATTTGGGGAAGTCTTACTGCGTCCACCTGCGGTTGGCCACGTGATGCCGTGGGCTGTGGACAGAGAGGACCAGGGTTGCTGTGGAGGCGAAGGTCTACAGTAAGACCCCCGATGTACTGAGGTCAGTGTGATACGACCTCTGCATGTAAGGGTTCAGTGGGACGGTTCTGTGGCTGTGGAGGGTCCCGACACACCGCCACCTTCAAGGTGTGGACACCCAATGACAGCCCCTCTGCACCCTCGGTGCCCCTCGCCCGCCCCCGCCCAGCCGGGCCACCTGCTTTCTGTCCCTGTGGTTCCATGGCCCCTCGCAGTGCTCCGTGACGTGGCATGATGTGATGCAGTGACCGACTCATTTCCCCGGGGACGCAGGGGTGGGTCCCGTCACCGTCCGCCTCCTTTCAGGCGTCTCGCGATCCCCGACCCGTGCCACCTGGAGCTCTGCCCCTTTCTCGCCTCTTGCTGCCGCGGCCCAGGGCTGGGTACAGATGGAGGGCGAGGGCTCTAGGTCGGCGCCGTCCTCCCGCTTGGCTTCCGCCTTTCCCACCGACTTGCCTGGCTCGGGATCCCTGGTTCCGGAAGCTTCACCTCCGCCTCCTGCGAGTCTCCCTTGTGTTCAGGCTCAGCACTCGGGGCGTCTCCCCCCAATACCACAGAGACCCTCGGCCCTGCGAGGTGCAGCTGAGGGAGCCTGGTCCTCGCCCGCCCACGGGAGGCTCCAGGAAGTTGGGCCAGAGCATCGAGGGAGGAGAGGCGTGTCCTCAGCCACCACCAGGGGTCTCCGCTTGATCCACCGGCTTGGTGGCCTTGGAGCCATGGGGGGGCTGCCTGGGTGTGCCCCCACAGGCTCTGGAACCCAGGCTTCGCAGGACCCTGCCCTGGGGTGCTGGGCAGGCACGTCTGCACTCTGTGGCCTCGTGACGGGACTCACTCTGGTGTCCACAGTGAACACAGGGAAGTGGCCTGTGCTCCGTCTTTCCCGCTCCATCCCCAACCCCCCACCCCGTCCAGGCCCGTGAAGCCCCCCACCCTGGAGAGTCAGCGTCCACCTACGGCAGGCCTCCTGTAGACGTGGTCAGTGTCTGCAGTCCGTGGAGGCCTGAAGAGGAGGAGGACCTTGCTCACACAGCCGCCACCTGAGCCACCTCGCCAGCAGCCCCAGGTCACCAAGCCCAGGCTGCAGCAGTCTCTCAAAACCAACCAAAAAGACTACACCACCCACGCACACACGTGCACACACACCACGGTCCACACATGCACACGTGCACACACACCACGGTCCACACAAGCACACGTGCACACACACCACGGTCCACACACGCACACGTGCACACACACCACGGTCCACACAAGCACACGTGCACACACACCACGGTCCACACAAGCACACGTGCACACACACCACGGTCCACACACGCACACGTGCACACACACCACGGTCCACACAAGCACACGTGCACACACACCACGGTCCACACAAGCACACGTGCACACACACCACGGTCCACACACGCACACAGTCTACACACACACAGTCTGAATGCACGCGGACGTGTGTCTGCACTTCACGGATTCACCGGGCCCAGTGTGTGAGGCGTTTATTTTTGCCCAGCTCTGGAGGCGGAAGTCTGAGACGGGCCACAGGTTGGTCCCTCCTGCGGCCTCTCCCTGGCCACCGCCGACTGCCCTCCCACAGTGTCCTCACACGGTCGGTCTCTCCTCCGGACATGTCTGTGTCCAACTTTCCCCCTCCTAGGAGAAGGCCAGGCACACTGGCCCCAGGCCCAGCTGAGGACCTAGCTCAGCCCAGCTGCCCCTGAAGACCTGGCCGCCCACTGTGGGTGCTCGCGGAGGTCCTTCGACATGTGCCAGCGGCCGTGCAGCCCACGCGCTGCGGGCCCAGGGACTCTGGGGAGCGCCCGCTGCCTGAGGAGCAAGGCTGGCAGGTCTCCGGGAGGAAGGGAGGCCGCAGAGAGGGGGGCCTCGCCTCTGGGCCAGGAATGTGTTTTTCTAACATTTCGCGGCTCTGCAGAGCACAGGCGCCCAGCCTCCACTCGGCCTGGCCTGTGTCCGTGCGCCTCACTAATTCCCTAGAAAGATCTGCCGTTCGGGGTTACTGGGTCAGCAGGGAGCGGCCCTCCGGCTGGCTGTCCTGTGTCTGCGGCTCACCCTCCTGCGTCCCCGCCCCAGGACACCACGGGCTGCTGCTCCTGGCTCTTACTGCGCTGTTCCGGGGAAGGGGGCCGCCGCCTCCTCCGGCAGCCCAGCGGCTCATCTCACGGGCCTTCCTGTGTTTCCACCTCACGGGGGCCTCCCGAGGACCCCTCCATCTGCACTGTAGGAACCAACCCACAGAACGGGATAATGACCAGAGTCAACTGTGCTCTGAACCTGGTGCCCGTGGAGCTGACAACTGTGGGCCAACTTCCCTTCCACCCTCAGGGCCTGACCCTTGACCTGGGTTTAAGGGGGTCATCAGAAAATTCAGACTCTTACATGACAGACACGTGAAACGTTACAGTGCTGGGAGGGTCTGGTGATCTGCTGGCCACCCACCCATCCACCCATCCACCATCCATCTGTCAGCTACCCATCATCCCTCCATCTGTCCATCATCCCTCCATCTACCCATCATCCCTCCATCTACCATCATCCCTCCATCTACCATCATCCCTCCATCTACCATCATCCCTCCATCTACCATCATCCCTCCATCTACCATCATCCCTCCATCTACCCATCATCCCTCCATCTGTCCATCATCCCTCCATCTACAATCATCCCTCCATCTACCATCATCCCTCCATCTGTCCATCATCCCTCCATCTACCATCATCCCTCCATCTACCATCATCCCTCCATCTGTCCATCATCCCTCCATCTACCATCATCCCTCCATCTACCATCATCCCTCCATCTACCATCATCCCTCCATCTACCATCATCCCTCCATCTGTCCATCATCCCTCCATCTACCCATCATCCCTCCATCTACCATCATCCCTCCATCTACCCATCATCCCTCCATCTGTCCATCATCCCTCCATCTACCATCATCCCTCCATCTGTCCATCATCCCTCCATCTACCATCATCCCTCCATCTACCATCATCCCTCCATCTACCATCATCCCTCCATCTACCATCATCCCTCCATCTGTCCATCATCCCTCCATCTACCCATCATCCCTCCATCTGTCCATCATCCCTCCATCTACCATCATCCCTTCATCTACCCATCATCCCTCCATCTACCCATCATCCCTCCATCTGTCCATCATCCCTCCATCTACCCATCATCCCTCCATCTACCCATCATCCCTCCATCTGTCCATCATCCCTCCATCTACCCATCATCCCTCCATCTGTCCATCATCCCTCCATCTACCATCATCCCTCCATCTACCCATCATCCCTCCATCTACCATCATCCCTCCATCTACCCATCATCCCTCCATCTACCCATCATCCCTCCATCTGTCCATCATCCCTCCATCTACCATCATCCCTCCATCTACCATCATCCCTCCATCTACCATCATCCCTCCATCTACCATCATCCCTCCATCTACCCATCATCCCTCCATCTGTCCATCATCCCTCCATCTGTCCATCAGGCCTGTGCTTCCTGAAATTCTGTCCCTCCTCTGGGCTCTCCCGCCATAGGACCGGCGTTCCCAAGAGAGAGAGACGGAAGGTGTTCCCAACCCGCCCACGGCCTCATCCTGGGCAGCAGCTCTGCCCCCCACGGCCTCCCCCAGAAGCTTGCATTCAGAAGAATGATTTGAACCATGCTGGCAGGTCACTGCTCCCCGTGACAGGGACCGAGGTGCAGGGGCGGAAAGTGCAGAGGGGAGCGGAGGTCACTGCTGGTGGCCGGGTGTGCCACTGTGCCTTTCCAGCAGGTTCTGTGGCCTCCCAGTGGGAGCCGCCAAGCCCACCCGGGCTCTGCCTCCCACTGACACAGCCGCGGGAACCCCGGGAGCTGCTGGAGGCGGAGGCTGCTCACGGCCATTTAGCTGTGCGCGTGTTAAACAAGGGCTGGGAGAACGTCCCCTGGGCACCCAGAGTTGAGCAGATTTAATCCACGGGCTGATCCGTTCACTCACTTCTAGAAACATCCATGGAACACCTGCTGTGTGCCAGACACCATGGTGGCCACCATGGACGTCAGATGGAGAACATGTCCCTGGGGTAAAGGGGTGCTGGGGCTCACGCAGGAGGCCATTGGGACAGCAGGTTGACGTGTTCAGGAGAGCGAGCCGGTGGCCAGGTCCTGGGGAGCCGCTCTGCCCCCCGTGTTCCCAGGGCTGGGAATTGCGGCCTGAGGCTCCTGCCCTGGAGGGTCTCCCACACTGGCACAGGGTTCGGGTGAGGGCTGCGACCTCCGTTCTCCTGTCAGGTATGGACTAGGCACAGACTGCAGCAGGCCCTGCTCTGGACACCCTGCCCAAGCCTGCTCACAGGAGCAGGAAAGCGGACGTGGGGACATCTCAGTGCCCACTCAGGGGAGGGTAGAGACGGGTGTGATCTCAGGGTGAGCCTCGAGCAGGGGAAGAGAAGGGGCAGTTGCAGAAAGACCAGCTGCCCAGCAGCCCTCTGGCCTCTCTGCGCCCTCTCTGTGGCCACTCTGTGCCCCAGGTGTGCCCTGGGTCTGTTGCCCTGCAGTTGGCGGAAATGGCCTCTCTTCTCTTTCCTTCCCCATGTTTCATATTGTGGTACAACACACGGAGCCTAAGAGTCGCGATCGTACCCAATTTTAAACTCACAGCTCCGCGTCCTCAACACACTCATCGCACAACCATGGACACCTCGGCTCCGGGAAATGAAGACCACTCCCCAGCTGCGACTGTGCCCCATGGGCACGCCCCTCGCCTCCTGCACCGCCTGCGACCCATCCTGCCTTGTCTTAGTCTGGCTGCTCTGGGGACCCTGCTAAGTGGACCCTGTGGTGGAGTCCTGGCTGACCAAGGCCTCCTCCAGGTGCACAGGAAGCGCCTTCCCTTCTATGTCTGAAGGACGCCTGGTTTTGTTCCTTGGTTGTCCTTTGATGGACCCTTGAGCTGCTTCCCCCTTCGCTGTGGGGAACGGGTGCGGAGATAGGGGAGAGCAGACTTCTGCTGGGACCCGGCTTGTGGCCGGCCTGTGCCCAGGTGCAGGCCCTGGACCTGGGGCAGCTCCACGTCTAACGTTTCCATCTCCCCCCTGCTGCTAGCTGATGTGGTTCTGGGTTCAGGGCAGAACTCCCCTGGGAAGGTGGACTGTCCACCTGTGGCCCCCTGGAGCGCGGTGAGGACGCCCTCTCTGGCGGGAGGACACAGCGCAGTGGCTTTTCTGGGCCGACTTTTGGGGGGCCCGGGCCGGCCAGCCAGGCCTCCGACTTCCACACCGAGGGCTGGAAATTTCCAGCCTCCTGGACGTGCCCTCTCCTTCCGGCCCCCTCCCCTGCCTCTGATGTGCTGCAGTGGTTTCCATGGCAACGGCTGGTGCCCGCAGCAGCCGCACACCAGGTGACAGCTCTTGAGGGAAAACAGGACAAAGCCCCCAACAGAACCAGGGCCACCTGCAGGCGCCTTTGTGCCTGGTCGGCGCAGCCTGGGTGGGGCTGCTGCAGTGAACAGTGACCCTCTGTCCCCCCCACGAGAACATCCACATACTGGCGGACCCCCACCCGAGCCCGCTGCTCCTTCAGCTATCACACACACGGAGACTCGCACTTGGCCATTCAGCCGGGCGCAGAGGCCACAGGGCCATGGACGTCCTCCTCCTGGAGGCTGCATTCCAGAGGGATCAGACAGCAAACCGCCCAGAGCCAGTCAGGCCGAGGTGGGCGCCCAGAGGAGACAAAGCGAGGGGCCCCCGGGGGGCCTCCAGGGGCTGTGGGAACCGGCAGAGGCCTAAAGAAGGACACTGGAGCTGGGCAAGGCCCGAGATGGGCGCTCACCAGGCCAGCCCTGCGCTGAGGGAAGACAGAGCTGGCCAGCAGCTGGGGTCCCCAAGCCGGAGGGTGCAGAGGCCCCCTGTGCTTCTGGAGGGCATTAGCAGACAGTGTGATTCATCATGAAGTGACCGGAGCGTGGAGGGGTTTGCCAAAGTCCCCTGGGAGGGACAGAGGCCAGCACTCCATCCAAAAGTGGCCTCTGGAGGGTGAGCAGTTATGTCCCTGGGAAGACTCAGGGTGCTCATGTCACCTAGGGAAAATGGCAGGGCACAGGCATAGTGACCCATGGCCAGTGATGGGGCAGGAGGACCTCAAGTTCAAGGTCAGCCTGGGCAACCTAGCTAGACCCTGTCTCGAAATACAAACAAAAAATATCGGCACACAGGGCTGGGATGGAGCGCCCTGGTAAGGCGCCCCTGGATGCAGTTCCCCACACCAAGAAGAGGGTGAGGAAGGGGGAGAAAAGAGAAGAGAGCGGAGGGGCGGCCTGGGCCCCTGGTGCTTCTGCTCCTCTCTGACTCACAGGCCGCGTGGACAGTCCTCGGGGAAAGACCTGGACACAGTGCGTGGGGTCAGCACCTGTTTCACATAAGGTCTACCTGAAGTTGAGTCCACGGACACAAGACCTGTGGGTGCAGAGGACCCTGAATCTACTCAGGACCACCCTGGGCGGGCGGGCTGCAGCGCTGGGAGCCGGGCACCCAGCAGTGGTCAGGGTGGGGGTGAGAGTGGCAGGATGGGGTGACCACCCCGGAGAGGGGGAGAGGGGCCTCAGGAAGCTTTGGATGGGTGCATCACGCTTGGGATGGGCAGAGACGGGGAGTGGGGGCCGTTCCCCGCGTGTCCTGTGGGTGCATCGAGGCCACGCCACCGCCCCCTCTCACCTATTTGACCGTGTGACACACCCATTTTTTCAGTGACTCCACTGAAGTTCACTTTAACACAACAGAGTGTCAGAAGTGGGCTGTGGGGCCCCTCCAGCCATCAGGAAAGCAGAGGCAGGATTCCTAACCCTCGTCCGTCAGGCAGGCCACTGGCCCCCAGCCTGCCCAGGGTCCCGTGGTGGAGTCCCGAACGCTGGCCCTGTCCGCCTGTTTCCGAGAAGGCCCTTCCCTTCCTGTGTGAGAAGGCGGCGCAGACAGAGCTGGGCCCCCTCTGGCAGCGAGCTCCGTCATCAGGGTGAGTTCCAGGCAGGTTGATTTATCCTGCACTGGGGCCGGGATTCCAGGAGACGCTCTCCCACAGGAAGCCTCCCCCAGCAGAAGTCTGGCCGGCTCCTCGAGGGGAGCGCACAGCTGCATACAGGCCTGCTGCAGAGGGGATGCAGCCAGGACGCTCCTTCTGCCAGCCCAGCAGGGACAGTGCATGGACCCTGGTAGGAAGGGTGGGAGCCAGCACGCGTGATCCCACCACGCGGAAACACGAGACCCGTCGGGACGGCTGCCGTCAGAGAACGCGTGGCATGTGGGCGAGGACCCGAGGGAGGGGCGCCCTGGCCAGGGCTGGCAGGAGGCCGAGGGGCACAGCTGCCCTGGGAGACAGCAGGGTGGCTCCTCCCCACGGAGCAGTGGGACCCGCTGAGGCAGACAGAGTGGCTGAGGGCAAGGCCCCGACGCGCACTTGTCCTCAGTTCTCAGCAGCAGTACCCACGGCGGCTAGAGCACTGGAGCAGCCCTGGTTCTGGCCACGGGAGAATGAGCAGAGGCACAGGGGGTGCACCCATGGCGGGATGGTACTCGACGTGGACAGGAAGGGAATCTGACCTGCTGCACACGGCTGACCCTCAGGGACACTGTGCTAAGAGTCGGGTGTCGGGCTCTGGGAGCAAGGGCACTCTGGTTTGGTCTTCTTGGGGTGGGAAGAGGTCTGGAGGTGGGCAGTGCCCCGACTGCACAGCCTGTGGCCCTGCTCACTGCCACCCACCGTCAACAGGAAGATGGTGGCATTTCACGCTCTGTGTTGAAGGAGCCAAGCACCATCTTTGGATGTGTGAGCGGGTGCACCATCAGCTCAGAGGAGGAACCCAGGCTCAGGCCCCCGCCTGCAGCCCCGGCCTGTGCTGCTTCTCTCAGCGGGAAAAGGACCTGACTACCAGGGACCAGTCCTCAAGGCTGCAACTGACCTGCACAACCAGCCTCTGCAGCAACCTGACCTTCCCCAGCTCCTGCACCAGCTCCTGCACCAGCTCCTGCCCTAGGCACAGCCCTGCCAGAGCACCCTGCCCCTGGCTCCTCAGACCCCTGGCTCTTTGTCTAGACAGGTGCCATGCTCTGCTCTCCTGGGCAGACCCCTGGGCTTTCCTCTAGGCACTCAGCTCCTGGCTGAGCCAAAGAGGTCACGTGAGAACTGGAGAGGGGGTCCAGAGGACGTGTCCCTCTCCTACTGTGTATCTTCCCCCCCACACACTCACACACAGGCGTGTGCCAGGAGGGGCGAGCAGTGTTCCTACAATCACACACAGACCACTTTGGGTTCTGCTTTGCAGGGAAGGAAGGTTCCCAGGGTGGGGTCGGGGACCACGAGCGTGGGAACCTCTCAGCCCCTGGTGGCTCCTTCCCCGAGGGCCCTGGGTTCTCATGGCGCAGAGTGGCCTTTGTCCTGCAGGCAGTGAGGTCTGTGCAGGGCAGAGGTCCAGCTGAGGACGTAGGAGGAGGAAATGCCAGAGCCCGATTGCATCTCTGCGACCTGCACACTCACGTCACCACGGGAGAAACCTCAGCCAGTCAGGGCGCAGCCGCGCCCAGCACCCCGACATCTGCGCTTCAGAATCAGCACTTTCAAATCCGCCGTGGTCACTCTGAACACTGCAGGCCACGTAGGGCCTGAGCCTTCCCGCGGAATGCCCCGGGCATCCCTGAGACGGCACCTCCCTCCCAGGTAGCCGGCGGGGTCCCTCCCTGCCTGGCCTGAGCGGGGATCAGGCCCTGGCCTCACACCAGAGACCACCCCGGGCCAGGGCTTTCTCGTTTGTGAAACAGGGAAGAGAGTAAAGGCCCAGCAGGGGGATGAGACCCGCACAGGACACCCAGGCGTCGAGGACAGTCACATTGATGGTGACAGTGGGAAAAGGCCACCTCAGAGCAAAAAGTAACATAGACCGCGGTGAACAAAACGCCGCCCCAGGAGTGGCTGCCCTGGGACCCCAGACTGCGCCGGCGGGGAGGGGCCTGCTCCGGAGGGGAGGGGCCTGCGAAGGAAGGGAGGGGCCTGCGCCGGCGGGGAGGGGCCTGCGCCGGGAGGGGAGGGGCCTGCGCCGGAGGGGAGGGGCCTGCGAAGGAAGGGAGGGGCCTGCGCCGGGAGGGGAGGGGCCTGTGCCAGAGGGGAGGGGCCTGCACGGGAGGGGAAGGGCCTAAGCCGGGAGGGGAGGGGCCTTGCTGGGTGGGAGGGGCCTGCGCTGGAGGGGCGGGGCCTGCACCGGAGGGGAGGGGCCTGTGCCAGAGAGGAGGGGCCTGTGCCGGAGGGGAGGGGCCTGCTCCGAGGGAAGGCGTCTTTCTGAGGGTAGATCTCGGAGTCCCTGTTATGGGCTTGTGTCCAGCAAGGCCAGGACGGTGACGTCGCGAGGAGGTCTAGTTTACAAATGAACACAGGATAGAGACGTCAGCGTAGGGATGCTGCGAGTGCTGGGAACCTGCTTCCCACACTTTGAACGTGTTTTAAGCAGTTAACGTTTTTAAACTGACCCCAGCCCGGCTCGCGCTGGACTTCATTTACATCCTGACACTCGGTGCCAACTTCATTTTTGATGCATCTGATTTTTTTTAAACGAATACTACACCAATATCATTGATTCTTTAAAGCACCAGCCGCGGCCAGTTTGTTGTACAACACCTCCCGACCGTGGTCCCTCCCTTCTAGCTGGGGACCCAGTGGCCAAGCGTCCTCTCCCTCTTCTCTTGCCTGGGGGGCTGGATCTCCAAGCTCTCTCAGCCTGGCCCCGGCTCTGCCTCGAGGGCGGACATTTGGTCTGGAAGTAAAGACAGAGGAACAAGCAGTCCTGGGACCTGGGAGGCGACATTCCTGGTAGAGGGAAAGTCAGTGTCCACCGCTCAGGCCGGAGGAGCAGGGATAGCAGGGAAGCCCGGTGGACATGCGTGGAATGGGGGCCAGTGGGCCTTTGTCTGGAGGGCCAATGGTCATCCTGTGCGTGCAGAGCCTCGGGAAGGCCAGGTGGGGGTGGGAGGTGGGTGGAGGAGAAGGATCCACCTCCTCATGGAGGTCTAGAGCTCACTGTGTGGAGGACAGAGCGTGGGGTGCCCAGGCAGAGGCCCTGGGGCCAGGACCAGGTGGAGGGAACCGGCCATCCCGTCTGTGCTGAAGGTAGGGATGGCATAGCAGGGAGGCTCCCTGCAGGGGACTGGTGCCGTGTGCAGAGGCCATGGGGACCAGGGAGCTGCCGAGTCTTTCCTTTTTTGGTACTGGGGACGGAATCCAGAGGTGCTTAACCTCTGAGCCACCTCCCCAGCCATCTTTTGTATTTTATTTACAGACAGGGCCTCGCTGAATTGCTGAGGCTGGCCTTGAACTTGGGATCCTCCTGCCTCAGCCTCCCGAGCCCTGGCAGAGGAGCAGGGTCTGCAGGGGACCTGGTGTTCTCCTGCAGGCACGCTAGCAGGAGAAGCCTGTTGCCGTGGTGGAGAGAGGCAGCGGCAGGGCCAGAGAGAGCCTCAAGGAGACGTGGCTTCCTTAGAGTCGGCCTTTGCAGTTGGCTTGGGAGAGAGCAGAGGCCCGGGTGACTGGCGCCACTGGTGAGTGTCCACTCCCATCAGCCCCGGCTGACCTGCGTAACCCAGAGGAGGTGGTGGAAATGGCAGTGTGTGATTCCTGAGGCTAGATCCAAAAGGGGCCCGAGGCTCTGGAGGGAGCAGGGGACAGTGGGCGGGAGTTGGAGAGATGGGAAGGGTGCAGGCCACAGGGTACAGAGAAGAGCAGACACGGCTCTGTGGCCCAGCCAGCAGCGGATGGCAGGGAGCAGTGGGGCCAGGCAGGCAGGGCCACCTCCTGGGGGCTCCCTGCTCGTCCTGCAGCCCAGGTTTTCCCCTGAGGGTAGAGAAGAGTTTTCAGTAGGAAATGAAGCAGGTTTGGATCTGCCTTGTGTAAAGGTCACTGTGTGTGCAGGTGTGGACAGAAAGGAGGACAAAGGACGCAGGAAGAGGGTGACTTGGGTGGCCCAGAGAGGCGGCTCCCCACAGGGATGTCGAGGGCCCCGAGGGAGGGCGAGGCCCGACAGCAAGGGCCCGGGGTGGAAAGGACATCGACTGAACACTGAGGTGGGCAGGAGAGACCGGCCACGGGGGGCTGTTGGGTCTGGGAATGCTCCCGACAGAAGGCAGTCACCATGCAGGCACACGCTGGTCACCCCCACAGCTGGGGAGGCTGAGGCGGGAGGATCGCGAGTTCAAGGCCAGCCTCAGCAACTTAGCCAGACCCTGTCTCCAAAAAAAGGTGGGGATAGGGTGGGGTGGCTCAGTGGTCAGTCACCCCTGGTTGTATCCCGGGTACCCCCCAAAATAAATAAGTGACAAAGCGACTGTGTTATTATGAGACAGAGGCCGCGTGGTGCTCTGCCAGTCCTGCCTCAGAATGTCCCACTCAGGAGCTGACCGCAGCCATTGCCCCTGAGCAAGGACGAGGGCAGCCGGTTCACCCTGAGGGAGACCCCATGCAGCTGTCCTCTGAAGACTCCCCATCAGCCTGGAAGCCTGTCAGCAGCCCTGGCCTCCACTGGCTCCTCCAGGCCCCGCTCCTGCTGCTGGTCTCAGGAACAGACCACTCCCCTGGCTGCCCACCTCCTGGCCAGTCCCTGCTGCGCTGAGGTGGGTCTGGGCACCAGGGGAGCGTGGGCAGCTGTCCCGCCAGGACAAGAGCAGGACTCCAGGTGCAGCCCTGCTGAGGGCGGGCCTCTGCACCCCCGAGGTGGCCGCTCAGCTGGTGTGGCCGCTGTGTCACACAGACACAGTGACACTGGACAGCGCTGCACGGGCTGAGACTCTGCAGAGGAGCCCACGCAGAAGCCCACTCACCTCTCCTCCCCGTCACTAGGGTCACGTCTGAGGCCCCAGCACACCAGGCGCGGGACCACCAGATGGCCCAGCGTCCCCACTTCCAGGTCTAGGCCCACAGAGCCGGAAACGGGGGTCCTGTCGCCCACATTCACGGCGACACCTAGCACAGAGCCCCAAGGAGGTGGCAGTTGATGTCCACTGCAAGGTCCCCTGAAGCACAGGGTGCCCAGATGTTCATCCATGCAGAGGAGGGAGATCCGGACACCTCTGCCACCAGGTGAACCTGGAGGACATTGGCTGGTGGTGACCTCTGTGTGCGCCCACAGAGGCCGGTTCAGGAGGCTGGAGGAAGGAGGGTGGGTGCCAGGGCCGCGGGGGGAATGGCCTTGCTGAGGGGTGCCATTGGGCTCCTGTGACTGTGCACCTGAGTGAGGCTCCGCGGGAGGGTGCCGACCTGGCAGGCGGAGGCCCAGGGCATCCCCAGCACCGCCCACCCCCCACCCCAAGCTACAGTGCTCAGTTGTCTTAACCACCTGCAGGAGGCCTGCACCTTTAAGGTCTTCCCCACCCCCAAGTTGTGGCGGGAACCTTTTACCTGGCGGCTGGGGCCGGGGCGGTTACCATGGAAACCGGGAAGGGGCGGGGCTGCGGGAGCCAGGCCTGGGGCTGGAATGCTGGGTGCTTGGCCAGGAGTGAATGCCTCTTTGTCCAGGTGAAGGTGGCTCTTCCTTCCTGGGCAGGGAGGACTGCCCCGAGGACGCACTCCCACCAACTGCCCCGGGAGCCTTCTAGGAACGGGGTGTTACCCACGGGGACCTCAGGATCTCCACCTGGGGCCTGGGGGTCTAAAAACAGGGATCCTACCTCCAACACTGAGTCAGACGCAGCCATTGGCTCACGGCTGATGGGCTGGTTCATTTAACAGTGACTCTAACTGTGGACCAAGGGTAAACAAGCGCCCACGCTGGGCGTCGAACCCAGGGCCCTTAGCCACGGAGCCACACCCCGGCCCTTTTCTTTTTTTTTTTTTTTTGTTGTTGTTGTTAAATACTTATTTTTTAGTTTTTTTAGGTGGACACAATATCTTTATCTTTATTTGTATGTGATGCTGAGGATCAAACCCAGTGCTTCGCGCATGCCAGGCGGGCGCACTACCACTTGAGCCACATCCCCAGCCCCTCCTTTTCATTTGTTATTTTGACCCAGGTCTGGCTGAGTTCATCAGCGACACACTTAGGAAAGTCATCTATCTGTGCAGTCACTTGTGAACCAGTCACCTGATGCTGCGTGACAAATCATCCAAATGGCCTAACTAGGAGATGCGCACGGCTTGGCCTCCGAGAGTGCCCGGGGCTGTAGTCCAGTGTTGGCCACAGGGTGCTCCCTCCGCAGCTCAGCTCCCCAAATTCTGGGAGCACTTGGTTCCTCCAGGGCCTGAATCGCGAGGTTTCCGTGCCGCGGCTCCCTCCCAGCCTGCTGGGGACCTCTCCATCTGCCTCAGCAAGTCCCTCTGTGGAGAGCCCTTGAGTCAGGACGGAGTTGCCTGTCATGGTGGAATTTGTCATTCTCCCCCCTGTGGACGGGAGCAGGGACTGTGTGGGAGGAGGGGGACCCCGTGGCCTGGGAGCACAGGGGACCCGTCACACGGCCTTTTACGTGGAGGACATGAGGCGCCCTGTGTGGAAAGTCAGGGAGAAAGAAGGCCCTATGGGGCCCCAAAGCCTCCAACAGGCAGAAGAGGAGGGAGAGGCTGTGGTGGAAGAGGAGGGAGAGGCCGTGGTGGAAGAGGAGGGAGAGGCCGTGGTGGGAGAGGAGGGGAGAGGCCGTGGTGGGAGAGGAGGGGAGAGGCCGTGGTGGGAGAGGAGGGAGAGGCCGTGGTGGGAGAGGAGGGAGAGGCCGTGGTGGGAGAGGAGGGAGAGGCCGTGGTGGGAGAGGAGGGAGAGGCCGTGGTGGGAGAGGAGGGAGAGGCCGTGGTGGGAGAGGAGGGAGAGGCCGTGGCTGGAACACATGCCCACCATTGGCCGCTCTGAGCAAGCTGGGTACCCAGGTCTGCTCCTGGCGTGAGGGCATGAAGGGACGTGGTGACAAGTGTCTGATGGGACTTTGGGCCGGGGAAGCCTTTCACATCGAAGGACATGTGTCTCGTTTGGCTCCTCCAGGGCAGACCTAGAAACCAAGGGCGAGCTCCAGGAGTTTAAGGGTGGCCATATCCGGGCAGGCCAGCAGGCGGGGGCACAGACGGGAGCAGTGGAAGAGCAGTGGCCGTGAGTCACACCAGTCACGATGGCACAGGGCTCACGGTTCCCCGTGGAGAACAGAACCTGCAGCGAGCACAGCACCGTCTCACGGAGGAGCAGGGGAGTCAGAGCCCAGCCCAGCACCACCGGCTGCTCAGAGGGGCCGGCTCCCCGCACTCCTGGCCGACCGTGGCAGTGGGCCAGGGCCAAGTGGCCTTCTACAGGCCCCCAAGCCCCCCCGCCTGGAGATGTGATGTCTGTGGCTGCAACATGCTGGGGCCTGCTCTGTCGGGGACGTCAACACGTGGAAGGGAACCCTGAAACTGCAGCCACGGAGCCACCGACGGGCTGGGGAAGGGACAGTGGGGTTGGGAGGCCACCGTCACTGTGCACTCTACCAGCAAAGCGTTTGGGGACCCCTTGCCCCCATACCCCTCTCTTTACTCTGTATTTACTTAGCGATACACACCCCACCATTGCAGGCTCGAATCACAGACTTACAGGTGAGGGAAGAAACAGTCACTTTAGGTTTTTCTTCCATACAACACTTACTTTTGAGAAAAATTGTCCAGCAAAAAAACAAAACAAAAACAATGACCCTGGTGGAGCCCAAGTGGTGGCCGTGGAGATGGAGGAGACAGACTTAGGAGCAAGGGCCGTCCACTGTCCCGCGAGGACACGGAGCCTCACTGGCGGGTGGCTACAGGATTTTTGTGGCTGACGGGATCAACTTTGAGTTTGCTGAGTTTGAAAACCACCTGAAAGGTCCAGTGTACAGCTGGGTAAACGCTCCTGGCGCTGCAAGTCCGGGCTGCAGTCGGGGATTTGGGAATCCTCCAAATGCAGGTGGGTTTTGGAGGCGGGAATAGGGTTGAGGTTTCTTGAGGAGGAGCTTGGGGAGAAAGCAGAGATGAGGGACTCCGCAGGCGTCCATCTGTCCTTTCACCCGCTCAAAGCGCCCACCCAACTACCCATCCCCTCTGCACATTCATCAGTTGGTCAGTCCGTCCATCTCTCCAGCCAGCCACCCATCATCTGTCTATCCATCCATCCGTCCATCCGTCCATCCATCCGTCTGTTCATCTGTCTGTCCAGCCATCCAGCCATCCGTCCGTCCGTCCACCCATCTCTCTGAGACAGGAAAGGGTCTCAGGTGTCCTCTGAGCTCCCCATTGTCCTGTCCAGTCTCGGTTGCTGAGCCTCTCTGCACCTGGACGCCCTTCCCTCCCGGCCTCCTTTCTCCCCCTTCCCTCCAGCTCGCTGACCTCCGTTGTCCTTCAAGCAGTGCAGGGACAGTCCTACTCGGGGCCTTGTCCTCTGCTCCACCTGCCCGCGAGGCTCTTCCTGAGATTCTCTGGACTCCTCCTTCCTTGAGCCTCTGCTCCAGCTCCACCGTCAGGGCTGGTCCTCCTTGGTCACCTCAAGTAGCCCTCTCCCTTGGGTGTCTCCCACTCTGCCTTCGTCACCATCCTTCAGGGCCACTGTCACAGCCCACCCTGGACTGGGTCTGCTCGTCTCTCTCCCTCTGGAGGTGAGCCCGTGGGTGCGGGATGCGCAGGGGCTGTCCCTCCCATCCTCCCCTCTCCAGTGCCTGTCCCAGGGCCGGCTCCCTTCGCCCTCTGCCCACCAGCACCCTGTGGTCTGAGTGCGTTCTGCTCTGGTGGAGACGAGAGGAAGGCGCGCAGTAGGGCTCATGGTGGATGCTCGACAGGGAGGTGGCAGGACCCAGGGCGAGAAGCCCAGGGCCTGAGCCCCACGGTCTGCGAGGCGCGGAGCCCCTTTTCCTTTGCAGAGACCCTCCACATTGACAGACATTCAGAAAGCCGGTCACTCGGGGTGGCTCGCGGTCGAGGTCACCTTTTCTGCTCTACGAGTCTATTGGTTTTGACAAATGCATACAATCATGTAACCGCCATCACAATTAACTCCCCGTCACCTTCCCAACGTCCCACACGCTCCTGGACAAGTAAACATGCCACGCCACCCACACTCGGCCGCCCGGATCTGGTTTCTGTCTCTGTCACTTGGCCTTTTGGGGAAGGGCCCATCATGGAGTCGGACCACCTTGGCGGGACCGCGGCTCCTGCTCTTGTTTCAGAGCTGCCCAAAGGTCACTTCAGAGGGGCTCTCGGCACTTGATGGAAAACAGCTCCCCGCCCCAGACCCCATCCTAATTGTGCCCCGACGAGCTTTGCCCTCTGACCCTGCCCTCCTCCTCCCCCAGGACCGGACCTCTCTCAGGGCCTTGCCCCCTCCCGAGCCCTGTGTGCAGCGCAGCCCCCCACCCACACACTGAGGGCGTGGGTGAGGGTCCAGGGTCAGCGGAGGCCTGCCTGCCCCAGGCCTGGTGGCGCTGAGGAGTGTGCTTACTTCCTGCTCCTCCTGTCCACCTAGGGCAGGGGGGTCTGGTGGCCTGGCCCCTGTCAGCTGGCAACACGAGGGACTCACAAGGGGGCTGGCAGTAGGCTGGTGGCTCCTGCAGGACCCCTGCCCTGACCCCCACGGGCAGCGTGCTCTGCACCCTAGTGAGCACCACAGATTGACGTGAACCCCACCGTCCGGCCAGCGCCTGGGGTCTCTGAGGGTCCTCCCACGCCCAGGGACCCTGGCTGGAGGGCGACGGCCGGCCTTCTCCATTAGGAGCCTTGCTGGTGTGGGGTGCCTGCTGGGCCCGGCTGTTGCCACGGAGACTGCGGCTGGAGGGACCCAGGAGGGGCCAGATAAAGATTCTGTGTGGACCAACAATCAGGGTCCAGCAAACGGTGGGGACTTAACACGTGCTGGGGAAGGGGCTGTGCATGCCTCGGGGTGTCACAGGGCGCACAGTTCGGCTCCACCTGCACCCGGACCTCTCTTGTTTGGGTGGGAGAGATCTCTGTGGTCAGCTTCTGGACGCACGTCCACCGACCCACCCACCACCACCCACCTGCCCTCTCAGCTACCTACTCACCCATCAGCCCTCCCCCAGCTGCCCTTCCACCCGGCCTCCCCGGGGCCCTCCGTCCTCTGGAGATACCTCACGGCCTGCTTCCGCCCGGGCTCAGGCCAGACGCCACCTGAGCTGGGACAGGGCGTGCCCCTCCTCCTGAAGCCCTGGTCTCCCCAAGGTCATGTCCTCCCTTCTCCCTCTGCAGGGCTGTCAGCCCCGAGCCACGTGGGCTGCCCGCTTTCCTTCTTGTGCGGGCCTCGCACGGTGAGCCACACGGGCCTCGCATGGTGAGCCACACGGGCCTCGCACGGTGTTCCCTGCAGGATTCGCACGGTGAGCCACGCAGGCTTCGCATGGTGAGCTGTGCAAACAGAGGCAGCTGCAGGGGTCTCGGCAGCCTCGTCCTGCAGGGCCACCGTCACGCACAGGGCTGGCATTGACGGAAGCGTCACGCTGGGGCACTCGACTGCAGTTGCCATCTCTTGAACATCCTGCTCTGGCCTCCGGGCACACGGTCCAGGGTGGCCGCAGGACAGTTCACCAGGCTGCGCGAGACTCGTGGCTCCTTCGAGTCCACAGGGCCCCGAAGGCTGCAGCTGGACTCTGCCCGAGGACGTGTTCTAAAAATGATGGGTGGCCATCAGTGTGCGATTTACATGGGACACGTGCACCCTGGTGGGTGCCACAGAGGGGCCTGGACAGGGGGACACACTTGGGAGACCCACTCAGGGCACACACCTTCACAGAAACTCACTTGAGGGGGGGAGTGGCGGGGGCTGCTGTGGCCTGGTCACAGGATCAGACCTGACCACCCAGCACCCTCTCCCCAGCACCTCCTGGAGACTCTTCTCTGGGTCTGGCCCGCTGACCGGCCGCGGTCAGTGAGTGCTGTGGAGTGAGTGGTGAGCGTGGCCAGATGCTGACGGGAAACGTGGGCTCTGCCGACTCTGGAGGCTCAGAGCCGGCTTGTGTGCCATTCTGCAGAGACCCCTCGGAGGCCAGGTGGAGAGGTGGGCACGGACCAGAGGTGTGGACACGGGGGCTCTGAACCCTGGCCTGCCTGTCCTCGCCTGGCTCCATCCTGGTCCTTCCAAAGGGCTCTCTTGTTCGTTAGCAACACAGGAAAACTCCATCGGTCACCATGGAGACTCCTGCTGGACCAGGAAGTGGAGGCGGATGAAAACCGACAGCGAGAACCTCAGGGAATGGAATGTTCTGGAATCCGGTGTGGGAGCAAGTGGGCACTGAAAGCCACTGCCTGGGACCCACTGGATCCTCCCTCGCGACTTAGAGATGCACAAGGTGGAGGTCCTGGGAGGTCTCCGCTCTCAGATTCCTGGTCAGATCTCACTGGTACAGTCAGAAAGCTCATCAGACCCACCTTGTTAGGCAGGGAGCCGGGCCAGGCCAGGTCCAGCAGCTCCCAGGCCAGGGGTGACCCAGGGTGGATATTGGAGCGGCTCAAAGGGGTCACCTTGGAGACCTTCTCTGAATGTGAAGGTTGGCTTGTGGCAGGTGGGCGCATCCCCCGCACCAGGGCCTCCCCCAGTCGGGCTCCTCGGCCACAGTCCTCTAACCCTGGGTGGGGTCAGCTGGACTTCAGAAAAAGCGGGCCTGGTGGCTCGGTCCACCTGCTTGTCCTCTTGGCCTGGATTCAGACGTGCCCACGACGGATTTGCCGTGGGTCGTCACAGAGCAGCATTTCGGTCCACCACGGTAGCCCTGTCAGAGGGTCAATGACCGACAGAGCCCTGCTGCCCCAGGGCTGCCACCCCAGTGCCCGCACCAGGCCCTCTGGCCCTCGGTGGGATCCTGCCGTGCTGCCGCTGGGTGAAAGCCGTCCACCCACAGCCGCGTGCCGCTCGTCGCTCAGAACAGGCCCGTGAGGGGATCCCGTGTGCGGAGAAGCAGGAGCGCCCGTCAGACGTGCCCAGGGGCGAGCCGCTGCCCAGCGAGGTGACCACAGAGGCCCCCCTCCTGCTCTTCTTCTTCTTCTTTTGAAGATGGACGTGTTTGTTTTTGAAGTGATTCCAAACTTAGAGAGTAGTGTGATGAAAACAGAGTCTTAGGAAACGGGGAGATTCACGGAGCAGCCATCTCTCTGCATTTGTGGTGGGAAAATGATGGATGTGCCCATAACTGAACCAAACAGCCCGGAATATCCCAACAGCAAAAATAGATGCTGCAGCTACCAACTCTGATGGGCACAGAGACACACGGGTGTACACAGAGACAAGAAGCGGAGCCAAAAAGAGCCTTTGGCTGCGGCTGACACCGGATTCTAAACCGGGAAGGGACCCTGCGTGGCAGCCCTGCTGCCCCCCAGCTGTGAGAAGGCCTGGCCTCCTGCGCGGCGTCCCCTGACTCACCTCAGCATGGATTTCCTACTGGGTGATTTCCGGTGGTACCTGACGGAGAGCCCCTTCTGGCGGGATCACACAGCCATGGTCCACAGTCACTCTGCCCAGGACCCCATTCCTGGGGATGTGTGGGCGCTGGGGAGGTGGCCTCAGATTCCCCCAGTGTCCTTCCTTGTCCCACCCCCTTCACCGTCACCTCCCATCCACGGTGTCGCCGCACACGGTTTCCATGGTCTGTGGTCAACCCTGGTTCAAACACGAGATGGAAAATTCCAGAAACGAGCAATTTTTTGGTTTCACGTGCTCAGCGTTCTAGTCAGCCCACGTGTGTGCTGCTGTGGGAGTCACCCCACCGTCCTCCACGTCCCCACTGTGTATGCCGCCGGCTGCCACTTGGTGTCATCTCGGCTGTCAGACTGCCTGCCATAACAGTGTGGCGGAGCGTGGCGCTGTGTGGCACTGCGTGGCACAGTGTGGCACAGTGTGGCGCAGTGTGGCGCTGGGTGCCGTGGCCGCAGGAGGCACCAGAGCAGCAGAGCTGGCGGCTGGACAGAGGAGCCAGGCCTGGGGAGCGTCCAGGTGGAGGGTGGAAGCCCTCAGCTGGGCAGGGGGAGGAGGCTCTGCTCTGGACCCGCCAGGCCGTGGGAAGTGCCGTGGGAAGTGCCGTGGCAGCCTCTCGAGGCACCTCTGTGGGCCAGACCTGATGGCCACTGAGTCTGGAGCAAAGCGCCAATACCCATGAGGTGGCTGCGGTCGGTGGCCCCAGGTGTCCCCGGGGCTTGGACGGCACCCTCCGCACAAAGCTCAGCATCTCTTGTTAAACCAGTGACCAGACTCTCAGCAGCAACGTCCCCTCGCCTAGGTAGCAGGGCCGGCCTGGGACCGCCCTCCTTCCCGTGCCACGGCCATCCCTCGGGAGGCCCCCACCAGGCTCCTCTCCAGGCTGCTCAGGGCAACAGAGGCCGGCACAGAGGTGGGGAGCCGGGAGGGGCCTGGACATGGGGTTTTCCAGTTCTTGGCCCTTCCTCATTGAGAGAGGGAGCAACACTCACAGCGGGCACGCTCCCAGCCCACCTCTCTCCCCCAAAAGAGGAAGCCCTGGGCCCACAGAGGAGAGAGGGCAGTGCGGTGGGCACTGGGGGAGGCGGGTGCGTCCACCAGGGTCCCAGGTCACCCAGGCCCGAGCGCTGGCTTTCACTGAGCCACAGTCCCGAGCTGTGTGCGCTCCCTCAGATTCTCGCACCGAGCCTCGGCCCGACGGGTGGGATCCAGAGGGGCCCTTGGGAGGTGGCGAGGTCGTGAGTCCCAGGAGCGTGGCCAGTGCCTTGTGAAAGAGGCCCCAGGGCCATCCTTTGCGTCTCCAGGTGTGTAGACAGAAGGGGGAAGTGCACCGTGGAAGGAGCCCTGGGCAGCCACTGGACCTGCCGGGCTCCCGTCCTGGACTTCAACCTCGGGAACTGGGAGAGCACCCCCCGTCCCACTGAGCCTCTCCACCACGGCACCTCGTTACGGCAGCCGAGGAGTCGAAGGGGCATGGGGGGCCCTTCCATTTTCCTCTCCCCCAACTCTGTGACGCGGGCTGCAGTTATCCCCGTTTCACAACCGAGGCTCCGTCAGGTAGGCCAGGTCACACAGCTCGAGAGTGGCAGTTCCTAGGGTCAGATCCAGGACTGTGGCATCCAAGGCCGGGAGACACTGGCGGGGGGTCAGAGGCCAAAGCAGACGTGTCTGTCAGATCTGGTAGAGAAGGAGCAGTGGTGGCCGCAGGTGCAGAGAGTGGCTCCGCCTGCCTTCCCTGTGCCCTGGCTCCCTTCTGCAGACCCCTGGAGTCTGCTCTCCTCACTTCGTCCTCCATGCAGGCGGATGGGGTCATCTGCCACTCGCTGTCCCATGCCTCAACCATTACTCTCAGCAGCTCATAAGCTCAGGATGTGACTCTCCACCAGAGCAGGTGTAGGTAGTCTTCCACAAATACACGGAGCAGTTCCAGAACCCAAAGTTTGTCTGAAATGAAATCCATCAACAAGATAAAACTAGTGTCTCTTCCATCTGCAGGATCCATCCTTCTGTCCATCATCCACCCATCCTCCCATTCATCCATCCACCCATCACCCATCCATCCACCCAACATCCATCCATCCATCTACCCATCCATCCATCTACCCATCCATCCATCTAAACATCCATCCATCCATCTACCCATCCATCCATCCATCCATCTACCCATCCATCCATCTACCCATCCATCTACCCATCCATCCATCCATCCATCTACCCATCCATCCATCTACCCATCCATCTACCCATCCATCCATCCATCCATCTACCCATCCATCCATCTACCCATCCATCTACCCATCCACTCATCACCCATCCATCCATCCATCTACCCATCCATCCTTCTACCCATCCACCCATCTACCCATCCATCCATCCACCCATCCATCCATCCATCCATCCATCCATCCACCCATCCATCCATCCACTCATCTACCCATCTACCCATCCATTCATCCACCCATCTACCCATCCATCCATCCACCCATCTACCCATCCATCCATCCACCCATCTACCCATCCATCCACCCATCCATCCATCCATCCATCCATCCATCCATCCATCCATCTACCCATCCATCCATCCACTCATCTACCCATCCATCCATCTACCCATCCATCCACTCGTCATCCATCCATCCATCCATCCATCCACCCATCCATCCATCTACCCATCCATCCATCCACCCATCCTCCCATCCATCCGTCCACCCATCCTCCCATCCATCCATCCACCCATCACCCATCCATCCACCCATCCATCCATCCATCCATCCATCTACCCATCCATCCATCCATCTACTCATCCATCCATCTACCCATCCATCATCTACCCACCCATCCATCCATCCATCTACCCATCCATCCATCCACCCATCTACCCATCCATCCATCTACCCATCCATCCATCCACCTGTCATCCATCCATCCATCCATCCATCCATCCACCCATCCATCCATCTACCCATCCATCCATCTACCCATCCATCCATCCACCCATCCATCCATCCATCCATCCATCTACCCATCCATCCATCCACTCATCTACCCATCCATCCATCTACCCATCCATCCATCCACCCGTCATCCATCCATCCATCCATCCATCTACCCATCCATCCATCTACTCATCCATCCATCCACCCATCCTCCCATCCATCCATCCACCCATCACCCATCCATCCACCCATCATCCATCCATCCATGCATCCATCCATCCATCCATCTACTCATCCATCCTTCTACCCATCCATCATCTACCCACCCATCCATCCATCCATCCATCTACCCATCCATCCATCCACCCATCTACCCATCCATCCATCTACCCATCAGTGCAGCAAGGTCCCGGGGGGTGGCAGACATCGGGGGCATCCAAAGCTCTCCCCTGTCCCTTGGCTCAGGAGGGCAGTGCTGGCCCCATGTGTGACAGTTTACTCTCCATGTCTGGGCCACATCTGGAGCACCGAGGGGCTCAGTATTTCCGACTGAGTGGGGGTGACACTGTGCTCGGAAGGCACTTGGGATTTTGGTCAAGTCCAACCTTCACCATCCATCCACCCGTCATCCATCCATCCTTCCATCCATCCAATCATCCATCAATCCATCTATCTACACATCATCCATCTACCCATCCATCCAACCTTCTATGCATTCATCCACCCATCATCCATCCATCTATCCATTCATTCACATGTCATCCATTCATCCACTCATATATCCATCCACCCACCCACCCATCACCTATCTACCCATCCATCCAACCATCTGTGCATTCATCCACCCATCATCCATCCATCCATCCATCCATCCATTCATCCATCATTCCATCTATCCACACATCATCCATCTACCCATCCATCCAACCAACTATGCATTCATCCATGCATCATCCATCCATCTATCCATCCATCCACCTATCCACCTATCCATCCACCGATTCATCCATCATCCGTCCATCCACCCATCCATCATTCATCCATCCATTCACCCATCTCCCCACTATTCATCCATCCAACAAAGAAAGGAAATATTTCCTTAAGAAAACATGGGTGCATTAATTATGCATCAATTTTTATGCACTACCTGCAAGTCAGCAAACCTTTCCTGTAGTGGTCTAGATAATGTTTTCAGCTTTGTGGACCATATGGTCTGGGTTACGAGAACTCAACTCTGCTATTGTAGCACAAAAGTGGTCACAGACAAAACGGAAATGATGGGTATGTCTGTGTTCCCATAAACTGTGCTTTACAAAACCAGGGTGGGCCAGTTGCAACTCCTGCACCAGATTCTCCCCTCCTGGCCTGAAGGATGGGGTCCCTGATGCCCTGACATGGTCTCACCCACTTTCTCCCTTACTCCCCCACTCCAGCCACACTGGGCTCCTTGCTGGGCCTGGGGAGGGTGGCCACCAGCAGTACAGGTTTTCTAGGTTGACTTTCCTCTGTCTGGGCCGTTCTCCCCTATGTCCCTGGATCCAGTTCCTCCCTATCCAGATCCCAGTGTCACCCTGTTCAGCTGTCACCCTCTCCAAGAGGCCTTGTGCCACCGGAAGTTCTGCTTTACATCCTCCACATGATGCTCAGGGTGGAGGCCTGTGCCTGCTGGCTCCTGCTGCCTCCAGGACCCTGGCCCAGTGCAGCAAGGCCCCAAGGGGTGGCAGACATCGGGGGCATCCAAAGCTCTCCCCTGTCCCTTGGCTCAGGAGGGCAGTGCTGGCTCCATGTGTGACAGTTTACCCTCCATGTCTGGGCAGCGTCTGGAGCACCGAGGGGCTCAGTATTTCCGACTGAGTGGGGGTGACACTGTGCTCCGAAGGCACTTGGGATTTTGGTCACGTCCAGCCTTCACCTTCTGCAGAGACACTGCTGGTGCCCACGCATTTTGACGTGTGCAGAGTACGCACGCGGGCGCCGGCGCAGCGACTTTTGACGTCTTGTGCCATGTTCCTCCCGCGGGCTCCCACCTTCTTCAGGGAATGGTCCTGGAGCTCAGGCTGTTGCCATGGAAACCACGACTGCAGCCAGGAGCAGGGGCTGAGGAGGAGGCCCTGAGCCGCAGGGAGTGGAATTTTCCAGGCCCTGCAGTGGACGTGGGCTCCAAGTTCAAAGCCCGATTTAGTCCTCCGGCCTCACCCACGTCCCCGCTGACCCAGGACCCTCCTGACCTCACCTGCATCCTCACTGACCCCAGGACCCTCCTGACCTCACCCACATCCTCACTGACCCAGGACCCTCCTCCATCCTCACCCACGTCCTTGCTGACCCAGGACCCTCCTCCATCCTCACCCACGTCCTCACTGACCCCAGGACCCTCCTGACCTCACCCACATCCTCACTGACCCAGGACCCTCCTCCATCCTCACCCACGTCCTCACTGACCCAGGACCCTCCATCCTCACCCACGTCCTCACTGACCCCAGGACCCTCCTCCATCCTCACCCACGTCCTCACTGACCCAGGACCCTCCATCCTCACCCACGTCCTCACTGACCCCAGGACCCTCCTCCATCCTCACCCACGTCCTCACTGACCCCAGGACCCTCCATCCTCACCCACGTCCTCACTGACCCCAGGACCCTCCTCCATCCTCACCCACGTCCTCACTGACCCAGGACCCTCCATCCTCACCCACGTCCTCACTGACACAGGACCCTCCTCCATCCTCACCCACGTCCTCACTGACCCCAGGACCCTCCTCCATCCTCACCCACGTCCTCACTGACCCAGGACCCTCCATCCTCACCCACGTCCTCACTGACCCAGGACCCTCCTCCATCCTCACCCACGTCCTCACTGACCCAGGACCCTCCTCCATCCTCACCCACATCCTCACTGACCCCAGGACCCTCCTCCATCCTCACCCACGTCCTCACTGACCCAGGACCCTCCTCCATCCTCACCCACGTCCTCACTGACACAGGACCCTCCTCCATCCTCACCCATGTCCTCACTGACCCCAGGACCCTCCTCCATCCTCACCCACGTCCTCACTGACCCAGGACCCTCCATCCTCACCCACGTCCTCACTGACCCAGGACCCTCCTCCATCCTCACCCACGTCCTCACTGACCCAGGACCCTCCTCCATCCTCACCCACGTCCTCACTGACCCCAGGACCCTCCATCCTCACCCACGTCCTCACTGACCCCAGGACCCTCCTCCATCCTCACCCACGTCCTCACTGACCCAGGACCCTCCTCCATCCTCACCCACGTCCTCACTGACCCCAGGACCCTCCATCCTCACCCACGTCCTCACTGACCCAGGACCCTCCTCCATCCTCACCCACGTCCTCACTGACCCCAGGACCCTCCATCCTCACCCACGTCCTCACTGACCCCAGGACCCTCCTCCATCCTCACCCACGTCCTCACTGACCCAGGACCCTCCATCCTCACCCACGTCCTCACTGACCCAGGACCCTCCTCCATCCTCACCCACGTCCTCACTGACCCAGGACCCTCCTCCATCCTCACCCACGTCCTCACTGACCCCAGGACCCTCCATCCTCACCCACGTCCTCACTGACCCTAGGACCCTCCATCCACACCCACGTCCTCACTGACCCAGGACCCTCCTCCATCCTCACCCACGTCCTCACTGACCCAGGACCCTCCATCCTCACCCACGTCCTCACTGACCCCAGGACCCTCCATCCTCACCCACGTCCTCACTGACCCAGGACCCTCCTCCATCCTCACCCACGTCCTCACTGACCCCAGGACCCTCCTCCATCCTCACCCACGTCCTCACTGACCCAGGACCCTCCTGACCTCACCCACGTCCTCACTGACCCAGGACCCTCCTCCATCCTCACCCTCGTCCTCACTGACCCAGGACCCTCCTCCATCCTCACCCACGTCCTCACTGACCCAGGACCCTCCATCCTCACCCACGTCCTCACTGACCCAGGACCCTCCATCCTCACCCACGTCCTCACTGACCCAGGACCCTCCATCCTCACCCACGTCCTCACTGACCCAGGACCCTCCTCCATCCTCACCCACGTCCTCACTGACCCAGGACCCTCCATCCTCACCCACGTCCTCACTGACACAGGACCCTCCTCCATCCTCACCCACGTCCTCACTGACCCCAGGACCCTCCTCCATCCTCACCCACGTCCTCACTGACCCAGGACCCTCCATCCTCACCCACGTCCTCACTGACCCAGGACCCTCCTCCATCCTCACCCACGTCCTCACTGACCCAGGACCCTCCTCCATCCTCACCCACATCCTCACTGACCCCAGGACCCTCCTCCATCCTCACCCACGTCCTCACTGACCCAGGACCCTCCTCCATCCTCACCCACGTCCTCACTGACACAGGACCCTCCTCCATCCTCACCCATGTCCTCACTGACCCCAGGACCCTCCTCCATCCTCACCCACGTCCTCACTGACCCAGGACCCTCCATCCTCACCCACGTCCTCACTGACCCAGGACCCTCCTCCATCCTCACCCACGTCCTCACTGACCCAGGACCCTCCTCCATCCTCACCCACGTCCTCACTGACCCCAGGACCCTCCATCCTCACCCACGTCCTCACTGACCCCAGGACCCTCCTCCATCCTCACCCACGTCCTCACTGACCCAGGACCCTCCTCCATCCTCACCCACGTCCTCACTGACCCCAGGACCCTCCATCCTCACCCACGTCCTCACTGACCCAGGACCCTCCTCCATCCTCACCCACGTCCTCACTGACCCAGGACCCTCCATCCTCACCCACGTCCTCACTGACCCCAGGACCCTCCTCCATCCTCACCCACGTCCTCACTGACCCCAGGACCCTCCATCCTCACCCACGTCCTCACTGACCCCAGGACCCTCCTCCATCCTCACCCACGTCCTCACTGACCCCAGGACCCTCCTGACCTCACCCACATCCTCACTGACCCAGGACCCTCCTCCATCCTCACCCACGTCCTCACTGACCCAGGACCCTCCATCCTCACCCACGTCCTCACTGACCCCAGGACCCTCCTCCATCCTCACCCACGTCCTCACTGACCCCAGGACCCTCCATCCTCACCCACGTCCTCACTGACCCCAGGACCCTCCTCCATCCTCACCCACGTCCTCACTGACCCAGGACCCTCCATCCTCACCCACGTCCTCACTGACCCAGGACCCTCCTCCATCCTCACCCACGTCCTCACTGACCCAGGACCCTCCTCCATCCTCACCCACGTCCTCACTGACCCCAGGACCCTCCATCCTCACCCACGTCCTCACTGACCCCAGGACCCTCCTCCATCCTCACCCACGTCCTCACTGACCCAGGACCCTCCTCCATCCTCACCCACGTCCTCACTGACCCCAGGACCCTCCATCCTCACCCACGTCCTCACTGACCCAGGACCCTCCTCCATCCTCACCCACGTCCTCACTGACCCCAGGACCCTCCATCCTCACCCACGTCCTCACTGACCCCAGGACCCTCCTCCATCCTCACCCACGTCCTCACTGACCCAGGACCCTCCATCCTCACCCACGTCCTCACTGACCCAGGACCCTCCTCCATCCTCACCCACGTCCTCACTGACCCAGGACCCTCCTCCATCCTCACCCACGTCCTCACTGACCCCAGGACCCTCCATCCTCACCCACGTCCTCACTGACCCCAGGACCCTCCATCCACACCCACGTCCTCACTGACCCAGGACCCTCCTCCATCCTCACCCACGTCCTCACTGACCCAGGACCCTCCATCCTCACCCACGTCCTCACTGACCCCAGGACCCTCCATCCTCACCCACGTCCTCACTGACCCAGGACCCTCCTCCATCCTCACCCACGTCCTCACTGACCCCAGGACCCTCCTCCATCCTCACCCACGTCCTCACTGACCCAGGACCCTCCTGACCTCACCCACGTCCTCACTGACCCAGGACCCTCCTCCATCCTCACCCTCGTCCTCACTGAACCAGGACCCTCCTCCATCCTCACCCACGTCCTCACTGACCCAGGACCCTCCATCCTCACCCACGTCCTCACTGACCCAGGACCCTCCATCCTCACCCACGTCCTCACTGACCCAGGACCCTCCATCCTCACCCACGTCCTCACTGACCCAGGACCCTCCTCCATCCTCACCCACGTCCTCACTGACCCAGGACCCTCCTCCATCCTCACCCACGTCCTCACTGACCCAGGACCCTCCTCCATCCTCACCCACGTCCTCACTGACCCAGGACCCTCCTCCATCCTCACCCACGTCCTCACTGACCCAGGACCCTCCTCCATCCTCACCCACGTCCTCACTGACCCAGGACCCTCCTCCATCCTCACCCACGTCCTCACTGACCCAGGACCCTCCTCCATCCTCACCCACGTCCTCACTGACCCCAGGACCCTCCTCCATCCTCACCCACGTCCTCACTGACCCAGGACCCTCCTCCATCCTCACCCACGTCCTCACTGACCCAGGACCCTCCTCCATCCTCACCCACGTCCTCACTGACCCCAGGACCCTCCTCCATCCTCACCCACGTCCTCACTGACCCCAGGACCCTCCATCCTCACCCACGTCCTCACTGACCCCAGGACCCTCCTCCATCCTCACCCACGTCCTCACTGACCCAGGACCCTCCTCCATCCTCACCCACGTCCTCACTGACCCAGGACCCTCCTCCATCCTCACCCACGTCCTCACTGACCCCAGGACCCTCCTCCATCCTCACCCACGTCCTCACTGACCCAGGACCCTCCTCCATCCTCACCCACGTCCTCACTGACCCCAGGACCCTCCTGACCTCACCCACGTCCTCACTGACCCAGGACCCTCCTGACCTCACCCACGTCCTCACTGACCCAGGACCCTCCTCCATCCTCACCCACATCCTCACTGACCCAGGACCCTCCTGACCTCACCCACGTCCTCACTGACCCAGGACCCTCCATCCTCACCCACGTCCTCACTGACCCCAGGACCCTCCTCCATCCTCACCCACGTCCTCACTGACCCCAGGACCCTCCATCCTCACCCACGTCCTCACTGACCCCAGGACCCTCCTCCATCCTCACCCACGTCCTCACTGACCCAGGACCCTCCTACATCCTCACCCACGTCCTCACTGACCCAGGACCCTCCTCCATCCTCACCCACGTCCTCACTGACCCCAGGACCCTCCTCCATCCTCACCCACGTCCTCACTGACCCAGGACCCTCCTCCATCCTCACCCACGTCCTCACTGACCCCAGGACCCTCCTCCATCCTCACCCACGTCCTCACTGACCCAGGACCCTCCTCCATCCTCACCCACGTCCTCACTGACCCAGGACCCTCCTCCAT
>NW_027521733.1:0-56482 GCF_052094955.1 Ictidomys tridecemlineatus
AGGATTCAAAATAATTTCTGATTATCTTCTGTATTTCTGAAGTGTCTGTTGTGATATTACCTTTTTCATCCCGTATGTTAGTAATTTGAGTTCTCTCTCTTCTTCTCTTCGTTAGCATGGCTAAGGGTCTGTCAATTTTATTTATTTTTTCAAAGAACCAACTTTTAGTCTTGTCAATTTTTTCAATTGTTTCTTTTGTTTCAATTTCATTTATTTCAGCTCTGATTTTAATTATTTCTTGCCTTCTACTTCTTTTGCTGTTGTTTTGCTCTTCTTTTTCTAGGATTTTGAGATGAAGTATGAGATCATTTATTTGTTGGTTTTTTCTTTTTTTGAGAAATGAACTCCAAGCAATGAATTTTCCTCTTAGAACTGCTTTCAATGTGTCCCATAGATTCCGATATGTTGTGTCTGTGTTTTCATTTAACTCTAGGAATTTTTTAATTTCCTCCTTGATGTCTTCTAAAACCCATTGATCATTCAGCAACCTATTGTTCATTCTCCAAGTGATGCTTGATTTTTCCTTTATTCTTTTATCATTGATTTTCAGTTTTATTCCATTATGATCAGATAAGATGCATGGTATTATCTCTACCCCTTTATATTGTCTAAGAGTTGCCCTGTGACATAATATATGGTCTATTTTTGAGAAGGTTCCATGTGCTGCTGAGAAAAAAGTGTAACTACTTGATTTTGGGTGGTATAGTCTATATATGTCAATTAAGTCTAGGTTGTTAATTGTGTTATTGAGTTCTATAGTTTCTTTATTTAACTTTTGTTTGTAAGATCTGTCCAGTGGTGAGAGAGGTGTGTTGAAGTCTCCCATGATTATTGTATGGTGGTCTATTAGACTCTTGAACTTGAGGAGAGTTTGCTTGATGAACACAGCCGCACCATTATTTGGGGCATATATATTTATGATTGTTATGTCTTGTTGGTGTATGGTTCCCTTGAGCAGTATGAAGTGTCCTTCTTTATCCCTTTTGATTAACTTTGGCTTGAAATCTATTTTATTAGATATGAGTATGGACACTCCTGCTTGTTTCCGCATTCCATATGAGTGGTATGATTTTTCCCAACCTTTCACCTTCAGTCTATGAATATCTTTTTCTATCAGATGTGTCTCTTGTAGGCAGCATATTGTTGGGTCTTCTTTTGTGATCCATTCTACTAGCCTGTGTCTCTTAATTGGTGAATTTAAGCCATTAACATTTAGGGTTATTATTGAGATATGATTTGTTCTTCTAGCCATATTTGTTTATTGATGTTTCTAAACCTGATTTGTTATTCTCTTTGACTATTTTTCCCCCTTTACTGTCCTATCTCCCATTGTTGGTTTTCAATGTTATTTTCCATTTCCTCTTCCTGTAATGTTTTGCCAAGGATTTTTTGAAGAGATGGTTTTCTAGCTGCGAATTCTTTTAACTTTTGTTTATCATGGAAGGTTTTAATTTCATCTTCTATCCTGAAGCTTAATTTCGCCGGATACACGATTCTTGGTTGGAACCCATTTTCTTTCAGTGTTTGAAATATGTTATTCCAGGATCTTCTAGCTTTCAGGGTCTGTGTTGAGAGATCAGCTGTTATCCTGATTGGTTTGCCCCTAAATGTAATCTGCTTTCTTTCTCTTGCAGCTTTTAAAATTCTCTCCTTATTCTGTATGTTGGACATCTTCATTATAATGTGTCTAGGTGTGGATCTCTTATGATTTTGCACATTTGGCGTCCTGTAGGCTTCTAGGATTTGTGATTCTGTCTCATTCTTCAAGTCTGGGAAGTTTTCTTGTATAATCTCACTGAATAGTCTGTTTATTCCTTTAGTTTGAAGCTCTGTGCCTTCCTGTATCCCAATGACTCTTAAATTTGGTCTTTTGATATTGTCCCATAATTCTTGGATGTTCTGCTCATGGTTTCTTAGCAGACTTGCTGAGCTGTCTATGTTCTTTTCCAGTTGAAATACTTTGTCTTCATTGTCTGATGTTCTCTCTTCTAAGTGATCTAATCTGCTGTTAGTATTCTCAATTGAGTTTTTAAGTTGGTTTAATGATTCCTGCATTTCTAGGATTTCAATTTGTTTGTTTTTTATTACCTCTATCTCCCTGTGAAATTGATCTTTTACTTCCTGGATTTGTTTGTCAATGTGATCTTTCATTGTCTGATTTTGCTGTTTCATGTCTTCCTTGAGACTCCAGATCATCTGAAGAATATATATCCTGTACTCTTTATCTGACATTCCGTCTGTTGCAGCTATTACCTCTTCTAAAGTTGAGTTGACCTGCATTGCTTGTGGTCCTTTCTTTCCTTGTCTTCTCATACTGCTCGCGTTTCTTTCTGCTTGGTGCAACTGTTGTGTTTTTGAAATTTACCTCCTATTTATTTATATTGCTCTTGTATAGTTGGGAAGTCTCCCTTGCAGGGCAGGTAGTGGCTGTGCTCCTCCCCTAATTAGGGTGGTCTGTCTACCACGCTAATTGGTTGCAGGTCTGCCCCCACTGCAGGCACTGGTGGCTGTTCTGCTCTGACCCCACTCCAATTGTGGTAACGTAACTACCACACCCTGGGGTCTTTGGTCCTGATCTGGATGTGGGTGGCAGCTCTGCTGTGCCCCCACTCCAATTGGTGTGACGTGTCTACCACGCTGGCAGACCTCTAGGCCAGTGGGTCGCAGATCTGCACAGCCCCCACTCCCAATGGGGGTACCTGTCTACCTCTCCAACGGGTCGCTGAGCCCCCTCCGGACCTGGGCGGCGACCCTGCTCCACCACCACTCCAACCAGTGTGACGCGACTGCCTCAGTGTTACGTGTCCACCACGTTGGCAAGCTACCTGGCCTGTCTTGCCAGTGGGTCGCTGGTCCTATTCTAGGCGTGGGCGGCTTCTCTCTTCAGCCCCAGCTGCATTTGGGGTTTCATGATACCACGCCAGCGGGTCACTTGGCCTGCTCTGGGCGCAGGTGGAAGCTCCAGTCTGCCCCCACAGCACCCAGCAGGACCCTGGCCGAGAAGCAGTCACCGCCGGTTCCCTAGCCTTGGGCCAAAGCAGCTTAGGTAGCAAGAACCCCTCCTTTCCGATCCAGATACACTCTCTCCGCTGGGAGCTGGCTCCAGCGAGCGACCCCCATGGGTTCCCCAGCCCCAGGCCAAAACTGTCCCCCAGGAGTCAGAACCCAGTCGCCCCAAGCTCAGCACACGCTCCACTCGGAGCTCGCCTTCACAGGCAGTCTCCGCAGATTCCTCAGACCTGGGCCCGGTTAGCCCCAGGAACCCAAGTCCCGGGAACCCAAGTCCCGCTGCTCAGTGCCCGGCACACGCCTTGCCAGGCACGAGCCTTCAAGAGTATTCTCCACAAGATCCCCAGTCCCGATCCTGAGCAAGAAATCTGTCTGCTAGACGCAGGCAAATACCAGCCTGAATTCACCTGTTCCGTAGCTGAATGAGCTGAGATCAGCAGAACAATGGGATGATTACATCATCTCTCCAAGATGGCAGCCGCCGTCCTCCGTGGTCAGAGCGGTGACTGGAACCACCGCTTCTCTCCTCTGTCTCAAGCCGGAACTCCGCTCCAAGCGCTGCTGATGTATCACTGGCAGGAGCCCTCCGAATCCGTATCACTGTTCTCCCTCTCCTCACTGTTCTCTCGCTCCAGCACCCTGCCGATCCCCAGTGCGCGCCACAGACGACCAGCCGCGGAGCGATCAGGCTATGCGACCCTCCGAGCGGAGAAATGGAGCTCCCACTGCCGAACCTCGCACGATGAAAACCTGTCTATTAGATTCTGTAGCGCCTCAATTTCACTGGAAATTCACAACAAGATATTCTTCAGCCGTTTCATATCTTCTTTCACTGGCTCAGTGATGCGGCGCACTGGGGTGATGCACTCCCTTCACCGCCATCTTTACTCTCCCCACAAACCGTGTTTGATTTAGAGTTCCAAATGCATGTATCACTATAGGAGAAAACAGAGTGAAACCTAAAAATGAAAACGGTTACTGCAAACGAACGGTTTAAACTAGAAGAACGAAATTTGGTGAGCCAAGTGGTTTTGGTGTACTCATCATTACCTGAAAGAATCATCAAGATTGGGTGAAAAAATGTGTGCTGAGATTTCAGGCAACTCGTAGTATTTTGGAAGCTTGGCAACCCCTTTCCATGAAAGTGATTTTCGCCAGTCTCCGCTTAGGGCTACATCAACAGCAAACAAGCCATAGAGATAGAACTTGAAACTGCTTTATTGTGCCAACTTTCAAAGAGCTAGCACAAACCGTGTTTGATTTAGAGTTCCAAATACATGTATCCCTATAGGAGAAAACAGAGTGAAACCTAAAAATGAAAACGGATACTGCAAACGAACGGTTTAAACTAGAAGAAAAAAATTTGGTGAGCTAAGTGGTTTTGGTGTACTGATCATTACCTGAAAGAATCATCAAGATTGGGAGAAAAAATGTTTGCTGAGTTTCAGGCAACTCGTAGTTTTTTGGAAGCTTGGCAACCCCTTTCCATGAAAGTGATTTTCGCCAGTCTCTGCTTAGGGCTACATCAACAGCAATAAAACCATAGAGATAGAACTTGAAACTGATTTATTGTGTCAAGTTTCAATGAGCTAGCACAAACCGTGTTTGATTTAGAGTTCCAAATACATGTATCTCTATAGGAGAAAACAGAGTGAAACCTAAAAATGAAAACGGTTACTGCAAACGAACGGTTTAACCTAGAAGAACGAAATTTGGTGAGACAAGTGGTTTTGGTGTACTCATCATTACCTGAAAGAATCATCAAGATTGGGTGAAAAAATGTTTGCTGAGATTTCAGGCAACTCGTAGTTTTTTGGAAGCTTGGCAATCCCTTTCCATGAAAGTGATTTTCGCCAGTCTCTGCTTATGGCTACATCAACAGCAAACAAACCATATAGATAGAACTTGAAACTGCTTTATTGTGTCAAGTTTCAATGAGCTAGAACAAACCGTGTTTCATTTAGAGTTCCAAATATGTGTATCCCTATAGGAGAAAACAGAGTGAAACCTAAAAATGAAAACGGTTACTGAAAACGAACGGTTTAACCTAGAAGAACGAAATTTGGTGAGCCAAGTGGTTTTTGTGTCCTGATCATTACCTGAAAGAACCATCAAGATTGGGTGAAAAAATGTTTGCTGAGATTTCAGGCTACTCGTAGTTTTTGGAAGCTTGGCAACCTCTTTCCATGAAAGTGCTTTTCGCCAGTCTCTGCTTAGGGCTACATCAACAGAAAACAAACCAAAGAGATAGAACTTGAAACTGCTTTAGTGTGTCAAGATTCAAAGACCTAGCACAAACCATGTTTGATTTAGAGTTCCAAATACATGTATCCCTATAAGAGAAAACAGAGTGAAACGTAAAAATGAAAACGGTTACTGCAAACGAACGGTTTAACCTAGAAGAACGAAATTGGTTGAGCCAAGTGGTTTTGGTGTACTGATCATTACCTGAAAGAATCATCAAGATTGGGTGAAAAAATGTTGGCTGAGATTTCAGGCAACTCGTAGTTTTTTGGAAGCTTGGCAACCCCTATCCATTAAAGTGATTTTCACTAGTCTCTGCTTAGGGCTACATCAACAGCGAAGAAACAATAGAGATAGAACTTGAAACTGCTTTATTGTGTCACGTTTCAAAGAGCTAGCACGCACCGTGTTTGATTTAGAGTTCCAAATACATGTATCACTAAAGGAGAAAACAGAGTGAAACCTAAAAATGAAAACCGTTACTGCAAACGAACTGTTTAACCTAGAAGAACGAAACTTGGTGAGCCTAGTGGTTTTGGTGTACCGATCATTACCTGAAAGAATCATCAAGATTGGGTGAAAAAATGTTGGCTGAGATTTCAGGCAACTCGTAGTTTTTTGGAAGCTTGGCAACCCCTTTCCATGAAAGTGATTTTCGCCAGTCTCTGCTTATGGCTACATCAACAGCAAACAAACTATAGAGATAGAACTTGAAACTGCTTTATTGTGTCAACTTTGAAAGAGCTAGCACAAACCGTGTTTGATTTAGACTTCCAAATACATGTATCCCTATAGGAGAAAACAGAGTGAAACCTAAAAATGAAACCGGTTACTGCAAACGAACGGTTTAACCAAGAAGAACGAAAATTGGTGAGCCAAGTGGTTTCGGTGTACTGATCATTACGTGAAAGAATCATCAAGATTGGGTGAAAAAATGTTGGCTGAGATTTCAGGCAACTCGTAGTTTTTTGGAAGCTTGAAAACCCCTTTCCATGAAAGTGATTTTCGCCAGTCTCTGCTTAGGGCTACATCAACAGCAAACAAACCATAGAGATAGAACTTGAAACTGCCTTATTGTGTCAAGTTTCAAAGAGCTAGCACAAACCGAGTTTCATTTAGAGTTCCAAATACATGTATCCCTATAGGAGAAAACAGAGTGAAACCTAAAAATGAAAACGGTTACGGCAAACGAACGGTTTCACCTAGAAGAACGAAATTTGGTGAGCCAAGTGGTTTTGGTGTACTGATCATTACCTGAAAGAATCATCAAGATTGGGTGAAAAAATATTTGCTGAGATTTCAGGCAACTCGTAGTTTTTTGGAAGCTTGGCAAGCCCTTTCCATGAAAGTGATTTACGCCAGTCTCTGCTTAGGGCTACATCAACAGCAAAAAAACCATAGAGATAGAACTTGAAACTGCTTTATTGTGTCAAGTTTCAAAGAGCTAGCACAAACCGTGTTAGATTTAGAGTTCCAAATACATGTATCCCTATAGGAGAAAGCAGAGGGAAACCTAAAATTGAAAAAAATTACTGCAAACGAACGGTTTAACCTAGAAAAACGAAACTTGGTGACCTAGTGGTTTTGGTGTACTGATCATTACCTGAAAGATACATCAAGATTGGGTGAAAAAATGTTGGCTGAGATTTCAGGCAACTCGTAGTTTTTTGGAAGCTTGGCAACCCCTTTCCATGAAAGTGATTTTCGCCAGTCTCTGCTTAGGGCTACATCAACAGCAAACGAACCATAGAGATAGAACTTGAAACTGCTTTATTGTGTCAACTTTGAAAGAGCTAGCACAAACCGTGTTTGATTTAGACTTCCAAATACATGTATCCCTATAGGAGAAAACAGAGTGAAACCTAAAAATGAAACCGGTTACTGCAAACGAACGGTTTAACCTAGAAGAACGAAATTTGGTGAGCCTAGTGGTTTTGGTGTACTGATCATTACCTGAAAGAATCATCAAGATTGGGTGAAAAAATGTTTGCTGAGATTTCAGGCAACTCGTAGTTTTTTGGAAGCTTGGCAAGCCCTTTCCATGAAAGTGATTTACGCCAGTCTCTGCTTAGTGCTACATCAACAGGAAAAAAACCATAGAGATAGAACTTGAAACTGCTTTATTGTGTCAAGTTTCAAAGAGCTAGCACAAACCGTGTTTGATTTAGAGTTCCAAATACATGTATCCCTATAGGGGAAAACAGAGTGAAACCTAAAATTGAAAAAAATTACTGCAAACGAACGGTTTAACCTAGAAGTACGAAATTTGGTGAGCCTAGTGGTTTTGGTTTACTGATCATTACCTGAAAGAATCATCAAGATTGGGTGAAAAAATGTTGGCTGAGATTGGTGGCAACTCGTTTTTTTTTTGGAAGCTTGGCAACCCTTTTCCATGAAAGTGATTTTCGCCAGTCTCTACTTAGGGCTACATCAACAGCAAACAAACCATAGAGATAGAACTTGAAACTGCTTTACTGTGTCAAGTTTCAAAGAGCTAGCACGCACCGTGTTTGATTTAGAGTTCCAAATACATGTATCACTAAAGGTAAAACAGAGTGAAACCTAAAAATGAAAACCGTTACTGCAAACGAACTGTTTAACCTAGAAGAACGAACCTTGGTGAGCCTAGTGGTTTTGGTGTTCTGAACATTACCTTAAAGAATCATCAATATTGGGTAAAAAAATATTGGCTGAGATTTCAGGCAACTCATAGTTTTTTGGAGGCTTGGCAACCCCTTTCCATGAAAGTGATTTTCGCCAGTCTCATCTTAGGGCTACATCAACAGCAAACAAACCATAGAGATAGAACTTGAAACTGATTTATTGTGTCAAGTTTCAAAGAGCTAGCACAATCTGTGTTTGATTTAGAGTTCCAAATACATGTATCCCTATAGGAGAAAACAGAGTGAAACGTAAAAATGAAAACGGTTACTGCAAACGAACGGTTTAACCTAGAAGATAGAAATTTGGTGAGCCAAGTGGTTTTGGTGTACTGATCATTACATGAAAGAATCATCAAGGTTGGGTGAAAAAATGTTTGCTGAGATTTCATGGTACTCATAGATTTTGGAAGCTTTGCAACCCCTTTCCATGAAAGTGATTTTCGCCATTCTCTGCATATGGCTACATCAACAGAAAAACAAACCATAGAGATAGATCTTGAAACTGCTTTATTGTGTCAAGTTTCAAAGAGCTAGCACAAACCATGTTTGATTTCGAGTTCGAAATACATGTATCCCTATAAGAGAAAACAGAGTGAAATCTAAAAATAAAAACGGTTACTGCAAACGAACGGTTTAACCTAGAAGAACGAAATTTGGTGAGCCAAGTGGTTTTGGTGTACTGATCATTACCTGAAAAAATCATCAAAATTGGGCGAAAAAATGTTGGCTGAGATTTCAGGAAAATCGTAGTTTTTTGGAAGCTTGGTAACCCCTTTCCATGAAAGTGATTTTGGCCAGTCTCTGCTTAGGGCTGCATCAACAGCAAACAAACCATAGAGATAGAACTTGAAACTGCTTTATTGTGTCAAGTTTCAAAGAGCTAGCACAAACCTTGTTTGATTTAGAGTTTCAAATACATGTATCCCTATAGGAGAAAACAGAGTGAAACCTAAAAATGAAAACGGTTACTGCAAACGAACGGTTTAACCTAGAAGAACGAAACTTGGTGAGCCTAGTGATTTTGGTGTACTGATCATTACCTTAAAGAATCATCAAGATTGGGTGAAAAAATGTTGGCTGATATTTCAGGCAAATCGTAGTTTTTTGGAAGCTTGGGAACCCTTTTCAATGAAAGTGATTTTCGCCAGTCTCTGCTTAGGGCTACATCAACAGCAAACAAACCATAGAGATAGAACTTGAAACTGCTTTATTGTGTCAAGTTTCAAAGAGCTAGCACAAACCGTGTTTCATTTAGAGTTCCAAATACATGTATCCCTATAGGAGAAAACAGAGTGAAACCTAAAAATGAAAACGGTTACTGCAAACGAACGGTTTAACCTAGAAGAACGAAACTTGGTGAGCCTAGTGTATTTGGTGTACTGATCATTACATGAAAGAATCATCAAGATTGGGTGAAAAAATGTTGGCTGAGATTTCAGGCAAATTGTAGTTTTTTGAAGCTTGGCAACCCTTTTCCATGAAAGTGATTTTCGCCAGTCTCCTCTTAGGGCTACATCAACAGCAAAGAAACCATAGAGATAGAACGTGAAACTGCTTTATTGTGTCAAGTTTCAAAGAGCTAGCACAAACCGTGTTTGATTTAGAGTTCCAAATACATGTATCCCTATAGGAGAAAACAGAGTGAAACCTATAAATTTAAACGGTTAGTGCAAACGAACGGTTTAACCAGAAGAACGAAATTTGGAGAGCCAAGTGGTTTTGGTGTACTGATCATACCTGAAAGAATCATCAAAATTGGGTGAAAAAATGTTGGCTGAGATTTCAGGCAACTCGTAGTTTTTTGGAAGCTTGGCAACCCCTTTCCATGAAAGTGATTTTCGCCAGTCTCTGCTTAGGGCTACATTAAGAGAAAAGAACCCATAGAGATAGAACTTGAAACTGCTTAGTTGTGTCAAGTTTCAAAGAGCTAGCACAAACCGTGTTTGATTTCGAGTTCCAAATACATGTATCCCTATAGGAGAAAACAGAGTGAAACCTAAAAATGAAAACGGTTACTGCAAACGAACGGTTTAACCTAGAAGAACGAAATTTGGTGAGCCAAGTGCTTTTGGTGTACTGATCATTACCTGAAAGAATCATCAAGATTGGGTGAAAAAATGTTTGCTGAGATTTCAGGCAACTCGTAGTTTTTTGGAAGCTTGGCAACCCCTTTCCATGAAAATGATTTTCGCCAGTCTCTGCTTAGGGCTACATAAACAGCAAACAAACCATAGAGATAGAACTTGAAACTGCTTTACTGTGTCACGTTTCAAAGAGCTAGCACAAACCGTGTTTGATTTAGAGTTCCAAATACATGTATCTCTATAGGAGAAAACAGAGTGAAACCTAAAAATAAAAACGGTTACTGCAAACTAACGGTTTAACTTAGAAGAACGAAATTTGGTGAGCCTAGTGGTTTTGGTGTACTCATCATTACCTGAAGGAATCATCAAGATTGGGTGAAAAAATTTTGGCTGAGATTTCAGGACACTCGTAGTTTTTTGGAAGCTTGGCAACCCCTTTCCTTGAATGTGATTTTCGCCACTCTCTGCTTAGGGCTACATCAACAGCAAACAAACCATAGAGATAGAACTTGAAACTGCTTTATTGTGTCAAGTTTCAAAAAGCTAGCACAAACCATGTTTGATTTAGAGTTCCAAATACATGTATCCCTATAGGAGAAAACAGAGTGAAACCTAAAAATAAAAACGGTTACTGCAAAAGAACGGTTTAACTTACAAGAACGAAATTTGGTGAGCCAAGTGGTTTTGGTGTACTCATCATTACCTGAAAGAATCATCAAGATCAGGAGAAAAAATGTTGGCTGAGATTTGAGGCAACTCGTAGTTTTTTGGAAGCTTGGCAACCCCTTTCTATGAAAGTGATTTTCGCCAGTCTCTGCTTAGGGCTACATCAAGAGAAAACAACCCATAGAGATAGAACTTGAAACTGCTTTAATGTGTCAAATTTCAAAAACCTAGCACAAACCGTGTTTGATTTAGAGTTCCAAATACATGTATCCCTATAGGAGAAAACAGAGTGAAACCTAAAAATGAAAACGGTTACTGCAAACGAACGGTTTAACCTAGAAGAACGAAATTTGGTGAGTCAAGTGGTTTTGGTGTACTGATCATTACCTGAAAAAATTATCAAGATTGGGTGAATAAATGTTTGCTGAGATTTCAGGCAACTCGTATTTTTTTGGAAGCTTGGCAAACCCATTCCATGAAAGTGATTTTCGCCAGTCTCTGCTTAGGGCTACATAAACAGCAAACAAACCATAGAGATAGAACTTGAAACTGCTTTATTGTGTCAAGTTTCAAAGAGCTAGCACAAACCGTGTTTGATTTAGAGTTCCAAATACATGTATCTCTATAGGAGAAAACAGAGTGAAACCTAAAAATGAAAACGGTTACTGCAAACGAACGGTTTAACTTAGAAGAACGAAATTTGGTGAGCCAAGTGGTTTTGGTGTACTCATCATTACCTGAAAGAATCATCAAGATTGGGTGAAAAAATTTTGGCTGAGATTTCAGGACACTCGTAGTTTTTTGGAAGCTTGGCAACCCCTTTCCATGAATGTGATTTTCGCCAGTCTCTGCTTAGGGCTTCATCAACAGCAAACAAACCATAGAGACAGAACTTGAAACTGCTTTATTGTGTCAAGTTTCAAAGAGCTAGCACAAACCGTGTTTGATTTAGAGTTCCAAATACATGTATCCCTATAGGAGAAAACAGAGTGAAACCTAAAAATGAAAACGGTTACTGCAAACGAACGGTTTAACCTAAAAGAACGAAATTTGGTGAGCCTAGTGGTTTTTGTGTACTGATCCTTACCTGAAAGAATCATCAAGATTGGGTGAAAAAAATGTTGGCTGAGATTTCAGGCAACTCGTAGTTTTTTGGAAGCTTGGCAACCCCTTTCCATGAAAGTGATTTTCGCCAGTCTCTGCTTAGGGCTACATCAACAGCAAACAAACCATAGAGATAGAACTTGAAACTGCTTTATTGTGTCAAGTCAAATAGCTAGCACAAGCCGTGTTTCATTTAGAGTTCCAAATACATGTATCCCTGTAGGAGAAAACAGAGTGAAACCTACAAATGAAAACGGTTACTGCAAACGAACGGATTAACCTAGAAGAACGAAATTTGGTGAGCCAAGTGGTTTTGGTGTACTGACCATTACCTGAAAGAATCATCAAGATTGAGTGAAAAAATGATTGCTGAGATTTCAGCAACTCGTAGTTTTTTGGAAGCTTGGCAACTTCTTTCCATGAAAGTGATTTTAGCTAGTCTCTGCTTAGGGCTACATCAACAGCAAACAAACTATAGAGACAGAACTTGAAACTGCTTTATTGTGTCAAGTTTCAAAGAGTTAGCACAAACCGTGTTTGATTTAGAGTTCCAAATACATGTATCCCTATAGGAGAAAACAGAGTGAAACCTAAAAATGTAAACGGTTACTGCAAACGAACGGTTTAACCCAGAAAAACGAAATTTGGTGAGCCAAGTGGTTTTGGTGTACTGATCATTACCTGAAAGAATCATGAAGATTGGGTGAAAAAATGTTTGCTGAGATTTCAGGCAACTCGTAGTTTTTTGGAATTTGGTAACCCCTTTCCATGAAAGTGATTTTCGCCAGTCTCTGCTTAGGGCTACATCAACATAAAACAAACCATAGAGATAGAACTTGAAACTGCTTTATTGTGTCAAGTTTCAAAGAGCTAGCACAAACCGTGTTTGATTTAGAGTTCCAAATGCATGTATCCCTATAGGAGAAAAAAGAGTGAAACCTAAAAATGAAAACGGTTACTGCAAACGAACGGTTTAATCTAGATGAACGAAATTTGGTGAGCCAAGTGGTTTTGGTGTACTGATCATTACCTGAAAGAATCATCAAGATTGGGTGAAAAAATGTTTGCTGAGATTTCAGGCAACTCGTAGTTTTTTGGAAGTTGGCAACCCCTTTCCATGAAAGTGATTTTCGCCAGTCTCTGCTTAGGGCTACATCAACAGAAAACAAACCATAGAGATAGAACTTGAAACTGCTTTATTGTGTCAAGTTTCAAAGAGCTAGCACAAACCGTGTTTCATTTAGAGTTCCAAATACATGTATCCCTATAGGAGAAAACAGAGTGAAACCTAAAAATGAAAAAGGTTACTGCAAACGAACGGTTTAACCCAGAAAAACGAAATTTGGTGAGCCAAGTGGTGTTGGTGTACTGATCATTACCTGAAAGAATCATCAAGATTGGGTGAAAAAATGTTTGCTGAGATTTAGGGCAACTCGTAGTTTTTTGGAAGCTTGGCAACCCCTTTCCATGAAAGTGATTTTCGCCAGTCTCTGCTTAGGGCTACATCAACAGAAAACAAACCATAGAGATAGAACTTGAAACTGCTTTATTGTGTAAAGTTTCAAAGAGCTAGCACAAAACGTGTTTGATTTAGAGTTCCAAATACATGTATCCCTATAGGAGAAAACAGAGTGAAACCTAAAAATGAAAACGGTTACTGCAAACGAACTTTTTAACCTAAAAGAACGAAACTTGGTGAGCCTAGTGGTGTTGGTTTACTGATCATTACCTGAAAGAATCATCAAGATTGGGTGAAAAAATGTTGGCTGAGATTTCAGGCAACTCGTATTTTTTTGGAAGCTTGGCAACCCCTTTCCATGAAAGTGATTTTCGCCAGTCTCTGCTTAGGGCTAGATGAACAGCAAACAAACCATAGAGATTGACCTGGAAACTGCTTTATTGTGTCAAGTTTCAAAGAGCTAGCACAAACCGTGTTTGATTTAGAGTTCCAAATACATGTATCTCTATAGGAGAAAACAGAGTGAAACCTAAAAATAAAAACGGTTACTGCAAACGAACGGTTTAACTTAGAAGAACGAAATTTGGTGAGCCTAGTGGTTTTGGTGTACTCATCATTACCTGAAAGAATCATCAAGATTGGGTGAAAATATTTTGGATGAGATTTCAGGACACTCGTAGTTTTTGGGGAAGCTTGGCAACCCCTTTCCTTTAATGTGATTTTCGCCACTCTCTGCTTAGGGCTACATCAACAGCAAACAAACCATAGACATAGAACTTGAAACTGCTTTATTGTGTCAAATTTCAAGGAGCTAGCACAAACCATGTTTGATTTAGAGTTCCAAATACATGTATCCCTATAGGAGAAAACAGAGTGAAACCTAAAAATGAAAACGGTTACTGCAAACGAACGGTTTAACCTAAAAGAACGAAACTTGGTGAGCCTAGTGTTTTTTGTGTACTCATCCTTACCTGAAAGAATCATCAAGATTTGGTGAAAAAATGTTGGCTGAGATTTCAGGCAACTCGTAGTTTTTTGAAGCTTGGCAACCCCTATCCATGAAAGTGATTTTCGCCAGTCTCTGCTTAGGGCTACATCAACAGCAAACAAATCATAGAGATAGAACTGGAAACTGCTTTATTGTTCAAGTCAAAGAGCTAGCACAATCCGTGTTTGATTTAGAGTTCCAAATACATGTATCCCATTAGGAGAAAACAGAGTGAAACCTAAAAATGAAAATGGTTACTGCAAACGAACGGTTTAACCTAGAAGAATGTAATTTGGTGAGCAAAGTGGTTTTGGTGTACTGATCATTACCTGAAAGAATCATCAAGATTGGGTGAAAAAATGTTGGAGGAGATGTCAGGCAACTCGTAGTTTTTTGGAAGCTTGGCAACCCCTTTCAATGAAAGTGATTTTCGCCAGTCTCTGCTTAGGGCTACATCAACAGCAAACAAACCATAGAGATAGAACTTGAAACTGCTTTATTGTGTCAAGTTTCAAAGAGCTAGCACAAACCGTGTTTGATTTAGAGTTTCAAGTACATGTATCCCTGTAGGAGAAAACAGAGTGAAACCTAAAAATGAAAACGGTTACTGCAAACGACAGGTTTAACCTAGAAGAACGAAATTTGGTGAGCCAAGTGGTTTTGGTGTACTGATCATTACCTGAAAGAATCATCAAAATTGGGTGAAAAAATAATTGCTGAGATTTCAGGCAACTCATAGTTTTTTGGAAGCTTGGCAACCCCTTTCCATGAAAGTGATTTTCGCCAGTCTCTGCTTAGGGCTACATCAACAGCAAACAAGCCATAGAGATAGAACTTGAAACTGCTTTATTGTGTCAAGTTTCATAGAGCTAGCACAAACCGTGTTTGATTTAGAGTACCAAATACATGTATCCCTATAGGAGAAAACAGAGTGAAACCTAAAAATTAAAACGGTTACTGCAAACAAACGGTTTAACCTAGAAAAACGAAATTTGGTAAGCCAAGTGGTTTTGGTGTACTGATCATTACCTGAAAGAATCATAAATATTGGGTAAAAAAATGTTTTCTGAGATTTCAGGCAACTCGTAGTTTTTTGGAAGCTTGGCAACCCCATTCCATGAAAGTGATTTTCGCCAGTCTCTGCTAAGGGCTACATCAAACGCATACAAACCATAGAGATAGAACTTGAAACTGCTTTATTGTGTGAAGTTTCAAAGAGCTAGCACAAACCGTGTTTGATTTAGAGTTCCAAATACATGTATCCCTATAGGAGAAAACAGTGAAACCTTAAAATAAAAACGGTTACTGCAAACGAACAGTTTAAACTTGAAGAACGAAATTTGGTGAGCCAAGTGGTTTTGGTGTACTGATCATTACCTGAAAGAATCATCAATATTGGGTAAAAAAATGTTTTCTGAGATTTCAGGCAACTCGTAGTTTTTTGGAAGCTTGGCAACCCCATTCCATGAAAGTGATTTTCGCCAGTCTCTGCTTAGGGCTACATCAACAGCATACAAACCATAGAGATAGAACTTGAAACTGCTTTATTGTGTCAAGTTTCAAAGAGCTAGCACAAACTGTGTTTCATTTAGAGTTCCAAATACATGTATCCCTATAGGAGAAAACAGAGTGAAACCTAAAAATGAAAACGGTTACTGCAAACGAACGGTTTAACCTAGAAAAACGAAATTTGGTGAGCCAAGTGGTTTTGGTGTACTGATCATTACCTGAAAGAATCATCAATATTGGGTGAAAAAATGTTTGATGAGATTTTAGGCAACTCCTAGTTTTTTCAAAGCATGGCAACCCCTTTAAATTAAAGTGATTTTCACCAGTCTCTGCTTAGGGCTACATCAACAGCAAACAAACCATAGAGATAGAACTTGAAACTGCTTTATTGTGTCAAGTTTCAAAGAGCTAGCACAAACCGTGTTTGATTTAGAGTTCCAAATACATGTATCCCTAGAGGAGAAAACAAAGTGAAACCTAAAAATGAAAACGGTTACTGCAAACGAACGGTTTAACCTTGAAAAACGAAATTTGGTGAGCCAAGTGGTTTTGGTGTACTGATCATTACCTGAAAGAATCATCAATATTGGGTGAAAAAATGTTTGATGAGATTTTAGGCAACTCCTAGTTTTTTCAAAGCATGGCAACCCCTTTAAATTAAAGTGATTTTCACCAGTCTCTGCTTAGGGCTACATCAACAGCAAACAAACCATAGAGATAGAACTTGAAACTGCTTTATTGTGTCAAGTTTCAAAGAGCTAGCACAAACCGTGTTTGATTTAGAGTTCCAAATACATGTATCCCTATAGGAGAAAACAGAGTGAAACCTAAAAATGAAAACGGTCACTGCAAACGAACGGTTTAACCTAGAAGAACGAAATTTCGTGAGCCAAGTGGTTTTGGTGTACTGATCATTACCTGAAAGAATCATCAAGATTGGGTGAAAAAATGTTTGCTGAGGTTTCAGGCAACTCGTAGTTTTTTGGAAGCTTGGCAACCCCTTTCCATGAAAGTGATTTTCGCCAGTCGCTGCTTAGGGCTACATCAACAGCAAACAAACCATAGAGATAGAACTTGACACTGCTTTATTGTGTCAAGTTTCAAAGAGCTAGCACATTCGTGTTTGATTTAGAGTTCCAAATACATGTATCCCTTGAGAAGAAAACAGAGTGAAACCTAAAAATGAAAACGGTTACTGCAAACGAACGGTTTAACCTAGAAGAACGAAATTTGGTGAGCCAAGTGGTTTTGGTGTACTGATCATTACCTGAAAGAATCATCAAGATTGGGTGAAAAAATGTTTGCTGAGATTTCAGGCAACTCGTAGTTTTTTTGAAGTTTGGCAACCCCTTTCCATTAAAGTGATTTTCGCCAGTCTCTGCTTATTGCTACATCAACAGCAAACAAACCGTAGAGATAGAACTTGAAACTGCTTTATTGTGTCAAGTTTCAAAGAGCTAGCAAGAACCATGTTTGAGTTAGAGTTCCAAATACATGTATCCCTATAGTAGAAAACAGAGTGAAATCTAAAAATGAAAACGGTTACTGCAAACGAACGGTTTAACCTAGAAGAACGAAATTTGGTGAGCCAAGTGGTTTTGGTGTACTGATCATTACCTGAAAGAATCATCAAGATTGGGTGAAAAAATGTTTGCTGAGATTTCAGGCAACTCGTAGTTTTTTGGAAGCTTGGCAACCCCTTTCCATGAAAGTGATTTTCGCCAGTCTCTTCTTAGGGCTACATCAACAACAAACAAATCATAGAGATAGAACTTGAAACTGCTTTATTGTGTCAAGTTTCAAAGAGCTAGCACAAACCGTGTTTGATTTAGAGTTCCAAATACATGTATCCCTATAGGAGAAAACAGAGTGAAACCTTAAAATAAAAACGGTTACTGCAAACGAACGGTTTAACCTAGAAGAACGAAATTTGGTGAGCCAAGTGGTTTTGGTGTACTGATCATTACCTGAAAGAATCATCAAGATTGGGTGAAAAAATGTTTGCTGAGATTTCAGGCAACTCGTAGTTCTTTGGAAGCTTGGCAACCCCTTTCCATGAAAGTGATTTTCGCCAGTCTCTGCTTAGGACTACATCAACAGCAAACAAACCATAGAGATAGAACTTGAAACTGCTTTATTGTGTCAAGTTTCAAAGAGCTAGCACAAACCGTGTTTGATTTAGAGTTCCAAATACATGTATCAATATAGGAGAAAACAGTGAAACCTTAAAATAAAAACGGTTACTGCAAACGAACAGTTTAAACTTGAAGAACGAAATTTCGTGAGCCAAGTGGTTTTGGTGTACTGATCATTACCTGAAAGAATCATCAATATTGGGTAAAAAAATGTTTTCTGAGATTTCAGGCAACTCGTAGTTTTTTGGAAGCTTGGCAACCCCATTCCATGAAAGTGATTTTCGCCAGTCTCTGCTTAGGGCTACATCAACAGCATACAAACCATAGAGATAGAACTTGAAACTGCTTTATTGTGTCAGGTTTCAAAGAGCTAGCACAAACCGTGTTTGATTTAGAGTTCCAAATACATGTATCCCTATAGGAGAAAACAGAGTGAAACCTAAAAATGAAAACGGTTACTGCAAACGAACGGTTTAACCTAGAAAAACGAAATTTGGTGAGCCAAGTGGTTTTGGTGTACTGATCATTACCTGAAAGAATCATCAATATTGGGTGAAAAAATGTTTGATGAGATTTTAGGCAACTCCTAGTTTTTTCAAAGCATGGCAACCCCTTTAAATTAAAGTGATTTTCACCAGTCTCTGCTTAGGGCTACATCAACAGCAAACAAACCATAGAGATAGAACTTGAAACTGCTTTATTGTGTCAAGTTTCAAAGAGCTAGCACAAACCGTGTTTGATTTAGAGTTCCAAATACATGTATCCCTAGAGGAGAAAACAAAGTGAAACCTAAAAATGAAAACGGTTACTGCAAACGAACGGTTTAACCTAGAAGAACGAAATTTGGTGAGCCAAGTGGTTTTGGTGTACTGATCATTACCTGAAAGAATCATCAATATTGGGTAAAAAAATGTTTGCTGAGATTTCAGGCAACTCGTAGTTTTTGGAAGCTTGGCAACCCCTTTCCATAAAAGTGATTTTCGCCAGTCTCTAGTTAGGGCTACATCAACAGCAAACAAACCATAGAGATAGAACTGGAAACTCCTCTATTGTGTCAAGTTTCAAAGAGCTAGCACAAACCGTGTTTGATTTAGAGTTCCAAATACATGTATCTCTTGCGGAGAAAACAGAGTGAAACCTAAAAATGAAAACGGTTACTGCAAACGAACGGTTTAAGCTAGATGAACGAAATTTGGTGAGCCAAGTGGGTTTGGTGTACTGATCATTACCTGAAAGAATCATCAAGATTGGGTGAAAAAATGTTTTCTGAGATTTCAGGCAACTTGTAGTTTTTTGGAAGCTCGGCAACCCCTTTCCATGAAAGTGATTTTCGCCAGTCTCTGCTTTGGGCTACATCAACAGCAAACAATGCATAGAGATAGAACTTGAAACTACTCTATTGTGTCAAGTTTCAAAGAGCTAGCACAAACCGTGTTTGATTTAGAGTTCCAAATACATGTATCCCTAGAGGAGAAAACAGAGTGAAACCTAAAAATGAATACGGTTACTGCAAACCAACGGTTTAACCTTGAAGAACGAAATTTTGTGAGCCAAGTGGTTTTGGTGTACTGATCATTACCTGAAAGAATCATCAAGATTGGGTGAAAAAATGTTTGCTGAGATTTCAGGAAACTCGTAGTTTTTGGAAGCTTGGCAACCCCTTTCCATGAAAGTGATTTTCGCCAGTCTCTGCTTAGGGCTACATCAACAGCAAACAAACCATAGAGATAGAACTTGAAACTGCTTTATTGTGTCAAGTTACAAAGAGCTAGCACAAACCGTGTTTGATTTAGAGTTCCAAATACATGTATCTCTATAGGAGAAAACAGAGTGAAACCTAAAAATGAAAACGGTTACTGCTAACGAATGGTTTAACCTTGAAGAACGAAACTTGGTGAGCCAAGGGGTTTTGGTGTACTGATCATTACCTGAAAGAATCATCAAGATTGGGTGAAAAAATGTTTGCTGAGATTTCAGGCAACCGTAGTTTTTTGGAAGCTTGGCATCCCCTTTCCATGAAAGTGATTTTCGCCAGTCTCTGCTTATTGCTACATCAACAGCAAACAAACCATAGACATAGAACTTGAAACTGCTTTATTGTGTCAAGTTTCAAAGAGCTAGAACAAACCGTGTTTGATTTAGAGTTCAAAATACATGTATCCCTATAGGAGAAAACAGAGTGAAACCTAAAAATGGAAACGGTTACTGCAAACAAACGGTTTAACCTAGAAGAATGAAATTTGGTGAGCCAAGTGGTTTTTGTGTACTGATCATTACCTGAAAGAATCATCAAGATTGGGTTAAAAAAATGTTTGCTGAGAGTTCAGGCAATTCGTAGTTTTTTGGAAGCTCGGCAACCCCTTTCCATGAAAGTGAATTTCGCCAGTCTCTGCTTAGGGCTACATCAACAGCAAACAAAGCATAGAGATAGAACTTGAAACTGCTCTATTGTGTCAAGTTTCAAAGTACTAGAACAAACCATGTTTGATTTAGAGTTCCAAATACATGTATCCCTAGAGGAGAAAACAGAGTGAAATCTAAAAATGAAAACGGTTACTGCAAACGAACGGTTTAACCTAGAAGAACGAAATTTGGTGAGCCAAGTGGTTCTGGTGTACTGATCATTACCAGAAAGAATCATCAAGATTGGTTGAAAAAATGTTTGCTGAGATTTCAGGCAACTCGTAGTTTTATGGAAGCTTGGCAACCCCTTTCCATGAAAGTGATTTTTGCCAGTCTCTGCTTAGGGCTACATCAACAGCAAAAAAGCATAGAGATAGAACTTGAAACTGCTCTATTGCGTTAAGTTTCAAAGAGCTAGCACAAACCGTGTTTGATTTAGATTTCCAAATACATGTATCTCTATAGGAGAAAACAGAGTGAAACCTAAAAATGAAAACGGTTACTGTAAACGAACGGTTTAACCTAGAAGAATGAAATTTGGTGAGCCACGTGGTTTTGGTGTACTGATCATTACCTGAAAGAATCATCAAGATTGGGTGAAAAAATCTTTGCTGAGATTTCAGGCAACTCGTAGTTTTATGGAAGCTTGGCAACCCCTTTCCATGAAAGTGATTTTTGCCAGTCTCTGCTTAGGGCTACATCAACAGCAAACAAAGCATAGAGATAGAACTTGAAACAGCTCTATTGTGTCAAGTTTCAAAGAGCTAGCACAAACCGTGTTTGATTTAGAGTTCCAAATACATGTATCCCTAGTGGAGAAAAGAGAGTGAAACCTAAAAATTAAAACGGTTACTACAAACGAACGGTTTAACCTAGAAGAACGAAATTTCGTGAGCCAAGTGGGTTTGGTGTACTGATCATTACCTGAAAGAATCATCAAGATTGGGTGAAAAAATGTTTGCTGAGATTTCAGGCAACTTGTAGTTTTTGGAAGCTCGGCAACCCCTTTCCATGAAAGTGATTTTTGCCAGTCTCTGCTTTGGGCTACATCAACAGCAAACAATTCATAGAGATAGAACTTGAAACTGCTCTATTGTGTCAAGTTTCAAAGAGCTAGCACAAACCGTGTTAGATTTAGAGTTCCAAATACATGTATCCCTAGAGGAGAAAACAGAGTGAAACCTAAAAATGAAAAAGGTTACTGCAAACCAACGGTTTAACCTGGAAAAACGAAATTTGGTGAGCCAAGTGGTTTTGGTGTACTGATCATTACCTGAAAGAATCATCAAGATTGGGTTAAAAATGTTTCCTGAGATTTCAGGAAACTCGTAGTTTTTTGGAAGCTTGGCATCCCCTTTCCATGAAAGTGATTTTCGCCAGTCTCTGCTTATTGCTACATCAACAGCAAACAAACCATAGAGATAGAACTTGAAACTGCTTTATTGTGTCACGTTTCAAAGAGCTAGCACAAACCGTGTTTGATTTAGAGTTCCAAATACATCTATCCCTATAGGAGAAAACAGAGTGAAACCTTAAAATAAAAACGGTTTCTGCAAATGAGCGGTTTAACCTTGAAGAACGAAACTTGGTGAGCCAAGGGGTTTTGGTGTACTGATCATTACCTGAAAGAATCATCAAGATTGGGTGAAAAAATGTTTGCTGAGATTTCAGGCAACTCGTAGTTTTTTGGAAGCTTGGCAACCCCTTTCCATGAAAGTGATTTTCGCCAATCTCTGCTTAGGGCTACATAAACAGGAAACAAACCATAGAGATAGAACATGAAACTGCTTTATTGTGTCAAGTTTGAAAGAGCTAGAACAAACCGTGTTTGATTTAGAGTTCCAAATACATGTATCCCTATAGGAGAAAACAGAGTGAAACCTAAAAATGGAAACGGTTACTGCAAACGAACGGTTTAAACTAGAAGAACGAAATTTGGTGAGCCAAGTGGTTTTGGTGTACTGATCATTCCCTGAAAGAATCATCAAGATTGGGTGAAAAAATGTTGGCTGAGATTTCAGGCAACTCGTAGTTTTTTGGAAGCTCGGCAACCCCTTTCCATGAAAGTAATTTTCGCCAGTCTCTGCTTAGGGCTACATCAACAGCAAACAAAGCATAGAGATAGAACTTTAAACTGCTCTATTGTGTCAAGTTTCAAAGACCTAGCACAAACCGTGTTTGATTTAGAGTTCCAAATACATGTATCCCTAGAGGAGAAAACAGAGTGAAACCTAAAAATGAAAAGGGTTACGGCAAACGAACGGTTTAACCTAGAAGAACGAAATTTGGTGAGCCAAGTGGGTTTGGTGTACTGATCATTACCTGAAAGAATCATCAAGATTGGGTGAAAAAATGTTTGCTGAGATTTCAGGCAACTTGTAGTTCTTTGGAAGCTCGGCAACCCCTTTCCATGAAAGTGATTTTCGCCAGTCTCTGCTTTGGGCTACATCAACAGTAAACAAAGCATAGAGATAGAACTTGAAACTGCTCTATTGTGTAAAGTTTCAAAGAGCTAGCACAAACCGTGTTTGATTTAGAGTTCCAAATACATGTATCCCTAGAGGAGAAAACAGAGTGAAACCTAAAAATGAAAACGATTACTGTAAACGAACGGTTTAACCTATAAGAATGAAAGTTGGTGAGCCAAGTTGTTTTGGTGTACTGATCATTACCTGAAAGAATCATCAAGATTGGGTGAAAAAATGTTTGCTGAGATTTCAGGCAACTCGTAGTTTTATGGAAGCTTGGCAAACCCTTTCCATGAAAGTGATTTTTGCCAGTCTCTGCTTAGGGCTACATCAACAGCAAACAAAGCATAGAGATAGAACTTGAAACTGCTCTATTGTGTCAAGTTTCAAAGACTTAGCACAAACCGTGTTTGATTTAGAGTTCCAAATACATGTATCCCTAGTGGAGAAAAGAGAGTGAAACCTAAAAATTAAAACGGTTACTACAAACGAACGGTTTAACCTAGAAGAACGAAATTTGGTGAGCCAAGTGGGTTTGGTGTACTGATCATTACCTGAAAGAATCATCAAGATTGGGTGAAAAAATGTTTGCTGAGATTTCAGGCAACTTGTAGTTTTTGGAAGCTCGGCAACCCCTTTCCATGAAAGTGATTTTCGCCAGTCTCTGCTTAGGGCTACATCAACAGCAAACAAACCATAGAGATAGAACTTGAAACTGCTTTATTGTGTCACGTTTCAAAGAGCTAGCACAAACCGTGTTTGATTTAGAGTTCCAAATACATCTATCCCTATAGGAGAAAACAGAGTGAAACCTTAAAATAAAAACGGTTTCTGCAAATGAGCGGTTTAACCTTGAAGAACGAAACTTGGTGAGCCAAGGGGTTTTGGTGTACTGATCATTACCTGAAAGAATCATCAAGATTGGGTGAAAAAATGTTTGCTGAGATTTCAGGCAACTCGTAGTTTTTTGGAAGCTTGGCAACCCCTTTCCATGAAAGTGATTTTCGCCAATCTCTGCTTAGGGCTACATAAACAGGAAACAAACCATAGAGATAGAACATGAAACTGCTTTATTGTGTCAAGTTTGAAAGAGCTAGAACAAACCGTGTTTGATTTAGAGTTCCAAATACATGTATCCCTATAGGAGAAAACAGAGTGAAACCTAAAAATGGAAACGGTTACTGCAAACGAACGGTTTAAACTAGAAGAACGAAATTTGGTGAGCCAAGTGGTTTTGGTGTACTGATCATTCCCTGAAAGAATCATCAAGATTGGGTGAAAAAATGTTGGCTGAGATTTCAGGCAACTCGTAGTTTTTTGGAAGCTCGGCAACCCCTTTCCATGAAAGTGATTTTCGCCAGTCTCTGCTTAGGGCTACATCAACAGCAAACAAAGCATAGAGATAGAACTTTAAACTGCTCTATTGTGTCAAGTTTCAAAGACCTAGCACAAACCGTGTTTGATTTAGAGTTCCAAATACATGTATCCCTAGAGGAGAAAACAGAGTGAAACCTAAAAATGAAAAGGGTTACGGCAAACGAACGGTTTAACCTAGAAGAACGAAATTTGGTGAGCCAATTGGGTTTGGTGTACTGATCATTACCTGAAAGAATCATCAAGATTGGGTGAAAAAATGTTTGCTGAGATTTCAGGCAACTTGTAGTTCTTTGGAAGCTCGGCAACCCCTTTCCATGAAAGTGATTTTCGCCAGTCTCTGCTTTGGGCTACATCAACAGTAAACAAAGCATAGAGATAGAACTTGAAACTGCTCTATTGTGTAAAGTTTCAAAGAGCTAGCACAAACCGTGTTTGATTTAGAGTTCCAAATACATGTATCCCTAGAGGAGAAAACAGAGTGAAACCTAAAAATGAAAACGATTACTGTAAACGAACGGTTTAACCTATAAGAATGACATTTGGTGAGCCAAGTTGTTTTGGTGTACTGATCATTACCTGAAAGAATCATCAAGATTGGGTGAAAAAATGTTTGCTGAGATTTCAGGCAACTCGTAGTTTTATGGAAGCTTGGCAAACCCTTTCCATGAAAGTGATTTTTGCCAGTCTCTGCTTAGGGCTACATCAACAGCAAACAAAGCATAGAGATAGAACTTGAAACTGCTCTATTGTGTCAAGCTTCAAAGAGCTAGCACAAACCGTGTTTGATTTAGAGTTCCAAATACATGTATCCCTAGAGGAGAAAACAGAGTGAAACCTAACAATGAAAACGGTTACTGCAAACGAACGGTTTAACCTAGAAGAACGAAATTTGGTGAGCCAAGTGGTTTTGGTGTACTGATCCTTACCTCAAAGAATCATCAAGATTGGGTGAAATAATTTTTGCTGAGATTTCAGGCAACTCGTAGTTTTTTGGAAGTTTGGCAACCCCTTTCATGAAAGTGATTGTCGCCAGTCTCTGCTTATTGCTACATCAACAGCAAACAAAGCATAGCGATAGAACTGGAAACTGCTCTATTGTGTCAAGTTTCAAAGAGCTAGCACAAACCGTGTTTGATTTAGAGTTCCAAATACATGTATCCCTTGAGGAGAAAACAGAGTGAAACCTAAAAATGAAAACGGTTACTGCAAACGAACGGTTTAACCTAGATGAACGAAATTTGGTGAGCCAAGTGGTTTTGGTATACTGATCATTACCTGAAACAATCATCAAGATTGGGTGAAAAAATTTTTGCTGAGATTTCAGGAAACTCGTAGTTTTTTGGAAGTTTGGCAATCCCTTTCCATGAAAGTGATTGTCGCCAGTCTCTGCTTAGGTCTACATCAACAGCAAACAAAGCATAGAGATAGAACTTGAAACTGCTCTATTGTGTCAAGTTTCAAAGACCTAGCACAAACCGTGTTTGATTTAGAGTTCCAAATACATGTATCCCTAGTGGAGAAAAGAGAGTGAAACCTAAAAATTAAAACGGTTACTACAAACGAACAGTTTAACCTAGAAAAACGAAATTTGGTGAGCCAAGTGGTTTTGGTATACTGATCATTACCTGAAAGAATCATCAAGATTGGGTGAAAAAATTTTTGCTGAGATTTCAGGCAACTCGTAGTTTTTTGGAAGTTTGGCAACCCCTTTCCATGAAAGTGATTGTCGCCAGTCTCTGCTTAGGGCTACATCAACAGCAAACAAAGCATAGAGATAGAACTTGAAACTGCTCTATTGTGTCAAGTTTCAAAGAGCTAGCACAAACCGTGTTTGATTTAGAGTTCCAAATACATGTATCCCTAGTGGAGAAAAGAGAGTGAAACCTAAAAATTAAAACGGTTACTACAAACGAACGGTTTAACCTAGAAGAACGAAATTTGGTGAGCCAAGTGGGTTTGGTGTACTGATCATTACCTGAAAGAATCATCAAGATTGGGTGAAAAAATGTTTGCTGAGATTTCAGGAAACTTGTAGTTTTTTGGAAGCTCGGCAACCCCTTTCCATGAAAGTGATTTTCGCCAGTCTCTGCTTTGGGCTACATCAACAGCAAACAAAGCATAGCGATAGAACTGGAAACTGCTCTATTGTGTCAAGTTTCAAAGAGCTAGAACAACCGTGTTTGATTTAGAGTTCCAAATACATGTATCTCTATAGGAGAAAACAGAGTGAAACCTAAAAATGAAAACGGTTACTGCAAACGAACGGTTTAACCTAGAAGAACAAAATTTGGTGAGCCAAGTGGTTTTGGTGTACTGATCATTACCTGAAAGAATCATCAAGATTGGGTGAAAAAATGTTTGCTGAGATTTCAGGCAACTCGTAATTTTTTGGAAGCTTGGCAACCCCTTTCCATGAAAGTGATTTTCTCCAGTCTCTGCTTAGGGCTACATCAACAGCAAACAAACCATAGAAATAGAACTTGAAACTGCTTCATTGTGTCAAGTTTCAAAGAGCTAGCACAACCGTGTTTGATTTAGAGTTCCAAATACATGTATCCCTATAGGAGAAAACAGAGTGAAACCTAAAAATGAAAACGGTTACTGCAAACGACAGGTTTAACCTAGAAGAACGAAATTTGGTGAGCCAAGTGGTTTTGGTGTACTGATCATTACCTGAAAGAATCATCAAGATTGGGTGAAAAAATGTTTGCTGAGATTTCAGGCAACTCATAGTTTTTTGGAAGCTTGGCAACCCCTTACTATGAAAGTGATTTATGCCAGTCTCTGCTTAGGGCTACACCAACAACAAACAAACCATAGAGATAGAACTTGAAACTGCTTTATTGTGTCAAGTTTCAAAGAGCTAGCACAAACCGTGTTTGATTTAGAGTTCCAAATACATGTATCCCTATAGGAGAAAACAGAGTGAAACCTAAAAATGAAAACGGTTACTGCAAACGACAGGTTTAACCTAGAAGAACGAAATTTGGTGAGCCAAGTGGTTTTGGTGTACTGATCATTATCTGAAAGAATCATCAAAATTGGGTGAAAAAATAATTGCTGAGATTTCAGGCAACTCATAGTTTTTTGGAAGCTTGGCAACCCCTTTCCATGAAAGTGATTTTCGCCAGTCTCTGCTTAGGGCTACATCAACAGCAAACAAGCCATAGAGATAGAACTTGAAACTGCTTTATTGTGTCAAGTTTCATAGAGCTAGCACAAACCGTGTTTGATTTAGAGTACCAAATACATGTATCCCTATAGGAGAAAACAGAGTGGAACCTAAAAATTAAAACGGTTACTGCAAACAAACGGTTTAACCTAGAAAAACGAAATTTGGTAAGCCAAGTGGTTTTGGTGTACTGATCATTACCTGAAAGAATCATAAATATTGGGTAAAAAAATGTTTTCTGAGATTTCAGGCAACTCGTAGTTTTTTGGAAGCTTGGCAACCCCATTCCATGAAAGTGATTTTCGCCAGTCTCTGCTAAGGGCTACATCAAACGCATACAAACCATAGAGATAGAACTTGAAACTGCTTTATTGTGTGAAGTTTCAAAGAGCTAGCACAAACCGTGTTTGATTTAGAGTTCCAAATACATGTATCCCTATAGGAGAAAACAGAGTGAAACCTAAAAATGAAAACGGTTACTGCAAACGAACGGTTTTACCTATAAAAACGAAATTTGGTGAGCCAAGTGGTTTTGGTGTAAAGATCATTACCTGAAAGAATCATCAACATTGGGTGAAAAAATGTTTGCTGAGATTTTAGGCAACTTCTAGTTTTTTGAAAGCATGGCAACCCCTTTAAATTAAAGTGATTTTCACCAGTCTCTACTTAGGGCTACATCAACAGCAAACAAACCATAGAGATAGAACTTGAAACTGCTTTATTGTGTCAAGTTTCAAAGAGCTAGCACAAACCGTGTTTGATTTAGAGTTCCAAATACATGTATCCCTGTAGGAGAAAACAGAGTGAAACCTATAAATGAAAACGGTTAATGTAAACGAACGGTTTAACCTAGAAGAATAAAATTTGGTGAGCCAAGTGGTTTTGGTGTACTGATCATTACCTGAAAGAATCATCAAGATTAGGTGAAAAAATGTTTGCTGAGATTTCAGGCAACTCGTAGTTTTTTGGAAGCTTGGCAACCCCTTTCCATGAAAGTGATTTTCGCCAGTCTCTGCTTAGGGCTACATCAACTGCAAACAATCCATAGAGATAGAACTTGAAACTGCTTTATTGTGTCAAGTTTCAAAGAGCTAGCACAAACCGTGTTTGATTTAGAGTTCCAAATACATGTATCCCTATAGGAGAAAACAGAGTGAAACCTAAAAATGAAAACGGTCACTGCAAACGAACGGTTTAACCTAGAAGAACGAAATTTGGTGAGCCAAGTGGTTTTGGTGTACTGATCATTACCTGAAAGAATCATCAAGATTGGGTGAAAAAATGTTTGCTGAGATTTCAGGCAACTCGTAGTTCTTTGGAAGCTTGGCAACCCCTTTCCATGAAAGTGATTTTCGCAAGTCTCTGCTTAGGACTACATCAACAGCAAACAAACCATAGAGATAGAACTTGAAACTGCTTTATTGTGTCAAGTTTCAAAGAGCTAGCACAAACCGTGTTTGATTTAGAGTTCCAAATACATGTATCCCTATAGGAGAAAACAGTGAAACCTTAAAATAAAAACGGTTACGGCAAACGAACAGTTTAAACTTGAAGAACGAAATTTGGTGAGCCAAGTGGTTTTGGTGTACTGATCATTACCTGAAAGAATCATCAATATTGGGTAAAAAAATGTTTTCTGAGATTTCAGGCAACTCGTAGTTTTTTGGAAGCTTGGCAACCCCATTCCATGAAAGTGATTTTCGCCAGTCTCTGCTTAGGGCTACATCAACAGCATACAAACCATAGAGATAGAACTTGAAACTGCTTTATTGTGTCAAGTTTCAAAGAGCTAGCACAAACCGTGTTTGATTTAGAGTTCCAAATACATGTATCCCTATAGGAGAAAACAGAGTGAAACCTAAAAATGAAAACGGTTACTGCAAACGAACGGTTTAACCTAGAAAAACGAAATTTGGTGAGCCAAGTGGTTTTGGTGTACTGATCATTACCTGAAAGAATCATCAATATTGGGTGAAAAAATGTTTGATGAGATTTTAGGCAACTCCTAGTTTTTTCAAAGCATGGCAACCCCTTTAAATTAAAGTGATTTTCACCAGTCTCTGCTTAGGGCTACATCAACAGCAAACAAACCATAGAGATAGAACTTGAAACTGCTTTATTGTGTCAAGTTTCAAAGAGCTAGCACAAACCGTGTTTGATTTAGAGTTCCAAATACATGTATCCCTAGAGGAGAAAACAAAGTGAAACCTAAAAATGAAAACGGTTACTGCAAACGAACGGTTTAACCTTGAAAAACGAAATTTGGTGAGCCAAGTGGTTTTGGTGTACTGATCATTACCTGAAAGAATCATCAATATTGGGTGAAAAAATGTTTGATGAGATTTTAGGCAACTCCTAGTTTTTTCAAAGCATGGCAACCCCTTTAAATTAAAGTGATTTTCGCCAGTCTCTGCTTAGGGCTACATCAACAGCAAACAAACCATAGAGATAGAACTTGAAACTGCTTTATTGTGTCAAGTTTCAAAGAGCTAGCACAAACCGTGTTTGATTTAGAGTTCCAAATACATGTATCCCTATAGGAGAAAACAGAGTGAAACCTTAAAATAAAAACGGTTACTGCAAACGAACGGTTTAACCTAGAAGAACGAAATTTGGTGAGCCAAGTGGTTTTGGTGTACTGATCATTACCTGAAAGAATCATCAAGATTGGGTGAAAAAATGTTTGCTGAGATTTCAGGCAACTCGTAGTTCTTTGGAAGCTTGGCAACCCCTTTCCATGAAAGTGATTTTCGCCAGTCTCTGCTTAGGACTACATCAACAGCAAACAAACCATAGAGATAGAACTTGAAACTGCTTTATTGTGTCAAGTTTCAAAGAGCTAGCACAAACCGTGTTTGATTTAGAGTTCCAAATACATGTATCAATATAGGAGAAAACAGTGAAACCTTAAAATAAAAACGGTTACTGCAAACGAACAGTTTAAACTTGAAGAACGAAATTTGGTGAGCCAAGTGGTTTTGGTGTACTGATCATTACCTGAAAGAATCATCAATATTGGGTAAAAAAATGTTTTCTGAGATTTCAGGCAACTCGTAGTTTTTTGGAAGCTTGGCAACCCCATTCCATGAAAGTGATTTTCGCCAGTCTCTGCTTAGGGCTACATCAACAGCATACAAACCATAGAGATAGAACTTGAAACTGCTTTATTGTGTCACGTTTCAAAGAGCTAGCACAAACCGTGTTTGATTTAGAGTTCCAAATACATGTATCCCTATAGGAGAAAACAGAGTGAAACCTAAAAATGAAAACGGTTACTGCAAACGAACGGTTTAACCTAGAAAAACGAAATTTGGTGAGCCAAGTGGTTTTGGTGTACTGATCATTACCTGAAAGAATCATCAATATTGGGTGAAAAAATGTTTGATGAGATTTTAGGCAACTCCTAGTTTTTTCAAAGCATGGCAACCCCTTTAAATTAAAGTGATTTTCACCAGTCTCTGCTTAGGGCTACATCAACAGCAAACAAACCATAGAGATAGAACTTGAAACTGCTTTATTGTGTCAAGTTTCAAAGAGCTAGCACAAACCGTGTTTGATTTAGAGTTCCAAATACATGTATCCCTAGAGGAGAAAACAAAGTGAAACCTAAAAATGAAAACGGTTACTGCAAACGAACGGTTTAACCTAGAAGAACGAAATTTGGTGAGCCAAGTGGTTTTGGTGTACTGATCATTACCTGAAAGAATCATCAATATTGGGTAAAAAAATGTTTGCTGAGATTTCAGGCAACTCGTAGTTTTTGGAAGCTTGGCAACCCCTTTCCATAAAAGTGATTTTCGCCAGTCTCTGCTTAGGGCTACATCAACAGCAAACAAACCATAGAGATAGAACTTGAAACTGCTTTATTGTGTCAAGTTTCAAAGAGCTAGCACAAACCGTGTTTGATTTAGAGTTCCAAATACATGTATCCCTATAGGAGAAAACAGAGTGAAACCTTAAAATAAAAACGGTTACTGCAAACGAACGGTTTAACCTAGAAGAACGAAATTTGGTGAGCCAAGTGGTTTTGGTGTACTGATCATTACCTGAAAGAATCATCAAGATTGGGTGAAAAAATGTTTGCTGAGATTTCAGGCAACTCGTAGTTCTTTGGAAGCTTGGCAACCCCTTTCCATGAAAGTGATTTTCGCCAGTCTCTGCTTAGGACTACATCAACAGCAAACAAACCATAGAGATAGAACTTGAAACTGCTTTATTGTGTCAAGTTTCAAAGAGCTAGCACAAACCGTGTTTGATTTAGAGTTCCAAATACATGTATCAATATAGGAGAAAACAGTGAAACCTTAAAATAAAAACGGTTACTGCAAACGAACAGTTTAAACTTGAAGAACGAAATTTGGTGAGCCAAGTGGTTTTGGTGTACTGATCATTACCTGAAAGAATCATCAATATTGGGTAAAAAAATGTTTTCTGAGATTTCAGGCAACTCGTAGTTTTTTGGAAGCTTGGCAACCCCATTCCATGAAAGTGATTTTCGCCAGTCTCTGCTTAGGGCTACATCAACAGCATACAAACCATAGAGATAGAACTTGAAACTGCTTTATTGTGTCACGTTTCAAAGAGCTAGCACAAACCGTGTTTGATTTAGAGTTCCAAATACATGTATCCCTATAGGAGAAAACAGAGTGAAACCTAAAAATGAAAACGGTTACTGCAAACGAACGGTTTAACCTAGAAAAACGAAATTTGGTGAGCCAAGTGGTTTTGGTGTACTGATCATTACCTGAAAGAATCATCAATATTGGGTGAAAAAATGTTTGATGAGATTTTAGGCAACTCCTAGTTTTTTCAAAGCATGGCAACCCCTTTAAATTAAAGTGATTTTCACCAGTCTCTGCTTAGGGCTACATCAACAGCAAACAAACCATAGAGATAGAACTTGAAACTGCTTTATTGTGTCAAGTTTCAAAGAGCTAGCACAAACCGTGTTTGATTTAGAGTTCCAAATACATGTATCCCTAGAGGAGAAAACAAAGTGAAACCTAAAAATGAAAACGGTTACTGCAAACGAACGGTTTAACCTAGAAGAACGAAATTTGGTGAGCCAAGTGGTTTTGGTGTACTGATCATTACCTGAAAGAATCATCAATATTGGGTAAAAAAATGTTTGCTGAGATTTCAGGCAACTCGTAGTTTTTGGAAGCTTGGCAACCCCTTTCCATAAAAGTGATTTTCGCCAGTCTCTAGTTAGGGCTACATCAACAGCAAACAAACCATAGAGATAGAACTGGAAACTCCTCTATTGTGTCAAGTTTCAAAGAGCTAGCACAAACCGTGTTTGATTTAGAGTTCCAAATACATGTATCTCTTGCGGAGAAAACAGAGTGAAACCTAAAAATGAAAACGGTTACTGCAAACGAACGGTTTAAGCTAGATGAACGAAATTTGGTGAGCCAAGTGGGTTTGGTGTACTGATCATTACCTGAAAGAATCATCAAGATTGGGTGAAAAAATGTTTGCTGAGATTTCAGGCAACTTGTAGTTTTTTGGAAGCTCGGCAACCCCTTTCCATGAAAGTGATTTTCGCCAGTCTCTGCTTTGGGCTACATCAACAGCAAACAATGCATAGAGATAGAACTTGAAACTACTCTATTGTGTCAAGTTTCAAAGAGCTAGCACAAACCGTGTTTGATTTAGAGTTCCAAATACATGTATCCCTAGAGGAGAAAACAGAGTGAAACCTAAAAATGAATACGGTTACTGCAAACCAACGGTTTAACCTTGAAGAACGAAATTTTGTGAGCCAAGTGGTTTTGGTGTACTGATCATTACCTGAAAGAATCATCAAGATTGGGTGAAAAAATGTTTGCTGAGATTTCAGGAAACTCGTAGTTTTTGGAAGCTTGGCAACCCCTTTCCATGAAAGTGATTTTCGCCAGTCTCTGCTTAGGGCTACATCAACAGCAAACAAACCATAGAGATAGAACTTGAAACTGCTTTATTGTGTCAAGTTACAAAGAGCTAGCACAAACCGTGTTTGATTTAGAGTTCCAAATACATGTATCTCTATAGGAGAAAACAGAGTGAAACCTAAAAATGAAAACGGTTACTGCTAACGAATGGTTTAACCTTGAAGAACGAAACTTGGTGAGCCAAGGGGTTTTGGTGTACTGATCATTACCTGAAAGAATCATCAAGATTGGGTGAAAAAATGTTTGCTGAGATTTCAGGCAACCGTAGTTTTTTGGAAGCTTGGCATCCCCTTTCCATGAAAGTGATTTTCGCCAGTCTCTGCTTATTGCTACATCAACAGCAAACAAACCATAGACATAGAACTTGAAACTGCTTTATTGTGTCAAGTTTCAAAGAGCTAGAACAAACCGTGTTTGATTTAGAGTTCAAAATACATGTATCCCTATAGGAGAAAACAGAGTGAAACCTAAAAATGGAAACGGTTACTGCAAACAAACGGTTTAACCTAGAAGAATGAAATTTGGTGAGCCAAGTGGTTTTTGTGTACTGATCATTACCTGAAAGAATCATCAAGATTGGGTTAAAAAAATGTTTGCTGAGATTTCAGGCAATTCGTAGTTTTTTGGAAGCTCGGCAACCCCTTTCCATGAAAGTGAATTTCGCCAGTCTCTGCTTAGGGCTACATCAACAGCAAACAAAGCATAGAGATAGAACTTGAAACTGCTCTATTGTGTCAAGTTTCAAAGTACTAGCACAAACCATGTTTGATTTAGAGTTCCAAATACATGTATCCCTAGAGGAGAAAACAGAGTGAAATCTAAAAATGAAAACGGTTACTGCAAACGAACGGTTTAACCTAGAAGAACGAAATTTGGTGAGCCAAGTGGTTCTGGTGTACTGATCATTACCAGAAAGAATCATCAAGATTGGTTGAAAAAATGTTTGCTGAGATTTCAGGCAACTCGTAGTTTTATGGAAGCTTGGCAACCCCTTTCCATGAAAGTGATTTTTGCCAGTCTCTGCTTAGGGCTACATCAACAGCAAACAAAGCATAGAGATAGAACTTGAAACTGCTCTATTGCGTTAAGTTTCAAAGAGCTAGCACAAACCGTGTTTGATTTAGATTTCCAAATACATGTATCTCTATAGGAGAAAACAGAGTGAAACCTAAAAATGAAAACGGTTACTGTAAACGAACGGTTTAACCTAGAAGAATGAAATTTGGTGAGCCACGTGGTTTTGGTGTACTGATCATTACCTGAAAGAATCATCAAGATTGGGTGAAAAAATCTTTGCTGAGATTTCAGGCAACTCGTAGTTTTATGGAAGCTTGGCAACCCCTTTCCATGAAAGTGATTTTTGCCAGTCTCTGCTTAGGGCTACATCAACAGCAAACAAAGCATAGAGATAGAACTTGAAACAGCTCTATTGTGTCAAGTTTCAAAGAGCTAGCACAAACCGTGTTTGATTTAGAGTTCCAAATACATGTATCCCTAGTGGAGAAAAGAGAGTGAAACCTAAAAATTAAAACGGTTACTACAAACGAACGGTTTAACCTAGAAGAACGAAATTTCGTGAGCCAAGTGGGTTTGGTGTACTGATCATTACCTGAAAGAATCATCAAGATTGGGTGAAAAAATGTTTGCTGAGATTTCAGGCAACTTGTAGTTTTTGGAAGCTCGGCAACCCCTTTCCATGAAAGTGATTTTTGCCAGTCTCTGCTTTGGGCTACATCAACAGCAAACAATTCATAGAGATAGAACTTGAAACTGCTCTATTGTGTCAAGTTTCAAAGAGCTAGCACAAACCGTGTTAGATTTAGAGTTCCAAATACATGTATCCCTAGAGGAGAAAACAGAGTGAAACCTAAAAGTGAAAAAGGTTACTGCAAACCAACGGTTTAACCTGGAAAAACGAAATTTGGTGAGCCAAGTGGTTTTGGTGTACTGATCATTACCTGAAAGAATCATCAAGATTGGGTGAAAAAATGTTTCCTGAGATTTCAGGAAACTCGTAGTTTTTTGGAAGCTTGGCATCCCCTTTCCATGAAAGTGATTTTCGCCAGTCTCTGCTTATTGCTACATCAACAGCAAACAAACCATAGAGATAGAACTTGAAACTGCTTTATTGTGTCACGTTTCAAAGAGCTAGCACAAACCGTGTTTGATTTAGAGTTCCAAATACATCTATCCCTATAGGAGAAAACAGAGTGAAACCTTAAAATAAAAACGGTTTCTGCAAATGAGCGGTTTAACCTTGAAGAACGAAACTTGGTGAGCCAAGGGGTTTTGGTGTACTGATCATTACCTGAAAGAATCATCAAGATTGGGTGAAAAAATGTTTGCTGAGATTTCAGGCAACTCGTAGTTTTTTGGAAGCTTGGCAACCCCTTTCCATGAAAGTGATTTTCGCCAATCTCTGCTTAGGGCTACATAAACAGGAAACAAACCATAGAGATAGAACATGAAACTGCTTTATTGTGTCAAGTTTGAAAGAGCTAGAACAAACCGTGTTTGATTTAGAGTTCCAAATACATGTATCCCTATAGGAGAAAACAGAGTGAAACCTAAAAATGGAAACGGTTACTGCAAACGAACGGTTTAAACTAGAAGAACGAAATTTGGTGAGCCAAGTGGTTTTGGTGTACTGATCATTCCCTGAAAGAATCATCAAGATTGGGTGAAAAAATGTTGGCTGAGATTTCAGGCAACTCGTAGTTTTTTGGAAGCTCGGCAACCCCTTTCCATGAAAGTGATTTTCGCCAGTCTCTGCTTAGGGCTACATCAACAGCAAACAAAGCATAGAGATAGAACTTTAAACTGCTCTATTGTGTCAAGTTTCAAAGACCTAGCACAAACCGTGTTTGATTTAGAGTTCCAAATACATGTATCCCTAGAGGAGAAAACAGAGTGAAACCTAAAAATGAAAAGGGTTACGGCAAACGAACGGTTTAACCTAGAAGAACGAAATTTGGTGAGCCAAGTGGGTTTGGTGTACTGATCATTACCTGAAAGAATCATCAAGATTGGGTGAAAAAATGTTTGCTGAGATTTCAGGCAACTTGTAGTTCTTTGGAAGCTCGGCAACCCCTTTCCATGAAAGTGATTTTCGCCAGTCTCTGCTTTGGGCTACATCAACAGTAAACAAAGCATAGAGATAGAACTTGAAACTGCTCTATTGTGTAAAGTTTCAAAGAGCTAGCACAAACCGTGTTTGATTTAGAGTTCCAAATACATGTATCCCTAGAGGAGAAAACAGAGTGAAACCTAAAAATGAAAACGATTACTGTAAACGAACGGTTTAACCTATAAGAATGAAAGTTGGTGAGCCAAGTTGTTTTGGTGTACTGATCATTACCTGAAAGAATCATCAAGATTGGGTGAAAAAATGTTTGCTGAGATTTCAGGCAACTCGTAGTTTTATGGAAGCTTGGCAAACCCTTTCCATGAAAGTGATTTTTGCCAGTCTCTGCTTAGGGCTACATCAACAGCAAACAAAGCATAGAGATAGAACTTGAAACTGCTCTATTGTGTCAAGTTTCAAAGACTTAGCACAAACCGTGTTTGATTTAGAGTTCCAAATACATGTATCCCTAGTGGAGAAAAGAGAGTGAAACCTAAAAATTAAAACGGTTACTACAAACGAACGGTTTAACCTAGAAGAACGAAATTTGGTGAGCCAAGTGGGTTTGGTGTACTGATCATTACCTGAAAGAATCATCAAGATTGGGTGAAAAAATGTTTGCTGAGATTTCAGGCAACTTGTAGTTTTTGGAAGCTCGGCAACCCCTTTCCATGAAAGTGATTTTCGCCAGTCTCTGCTTAGGGCTACATCAACAGCAAACAAACCATAGAGATAGAACTTGAAACTGCTTTATTGTGTCACGTTTCAAAGAGCTAGCACAAACCGTGTTTGATTTAGAGTTCCAAATACATCTATCCCTATAGGAGAAAACAGAGTGAAACCTTAAAATAAAAACGGTTTCTGCAAATGAGCGGTTTAACCTTGAAGAACGAAACTTGGTGAGCCAAGGGGTTTTGGTGTACTGATCATTACCTGAAAGAATCATCAAGATTGGGTGAAAAAATGTTTGCTGAGATTTCAGGCAACTCGTAGTTTTTTGGAAGCTTGGCAACCCCTTTCCATGAAAGTGATTTTCGCCAATCTCTGCTTAGGGCTACATAAACAGGAAACAAACCATAGAGATAGAACATGAAACTGCTTTATTGTGTCAAGTTTGAAAGAGCTAGAACAAACCGTGTTTGATTTAGAGTTCCAAATACATGTATCCCTATAGGAGAAAACAGAGTGAAACCTAAAAATGGAAACGGTTACTGCAAACGAACGGTTTAAACTAGAAGAACGAAATTTGGTGAGCCAAGTGGTTTTGGTGTACTGATCATTCCCTGAAAGAATCATCAAGATTGGGTGAAAAAATGTTGGCTGAGATTTCAGGCAACTCGTAGTTTTTTGGAAGCTCGGCAACCCCTTTCCATGAAAGTGATTTTCGCCAGTCTCTGCTTAGGGCTACATCAACAGCAAACAAAGCATAGAGATAGAACTTTAAACTGCTCTATTGTGTCAAGTTTCAAAGACCTAGCACAAACCGTGTTTGATTTAGAGTTCCAAATACATGTATCCCTAGAGGAGAAAACAGAGTGAAACCTAAAAATGAAAAGGGTTACGGCAAACGAACGGTTTAACCTAGAAGAACGAAATTTGGTGAGCCAAGTGGGTTTGGTGTACTGATCATTACCTGAAAGAATCATCAAGATTGGGTGAAAAAATGTTTGCTGAGATTTCAGGCAACTTGTAGTTCTTTGGAAGCTCGGCAACCCCTTTCCATGAAAGTGATTTTCGCCAGTCTCTGCTTTGGGCTACATCAACAGTAAACAAAGCATAGAGATAGAACTTGAAACTGCTCTATTGTGTAAAGTTTCAAAGAGCTAGCACAAACCGTGTTTGATTTAGAGTTCCAAATACATGTATCCCTAGAGGAGAAAACAGAGTGAAACCTAAAAATGAAAACGATTACTGTAAACGAACGGTTTAACCTATAAGAATGACATTTGGTGAGCCAAGTTGTTTTGGTGTACTGATCATTACCTGAAAGAATCATCAAGATTGGGTGAAAAAATGTTTGCTGAGATTTCAGGCAACTCGTAGTTTTATGGAAGCTTGGCAAACCCTTTCCATGAAAGTGATTTTTGCCAGTCTCTGCTTAGGGCTACATCAACAGCAAACAAAGCATAGAGATAGAACTTGAAACTGCTCTATTGTGTCAAGCTTCAAAGAGCTAGCACAAACCGTGTTTGATTTAGAGTTCCAAATACATGTATCCCTAGAGGAGAAAACAGAGTGAAACCTAACAATGAAAACGGTTACTGCAAACGAACGGTTTAACCTAGAAGAACGAAATTTGGTGAGCCAAGTGGTTTTGGTGTACTGATCCTTACCTCAAAGAATCATCAAGATTGGGTGAAATAATTTTTGCTGAGATTTCAGGCAACTCGTAGTTTTTTGGAAGTTTGGCAACCCCTTTCATGAAAGTGATTGTCGCCAGTCTCTGCTTATTGCTACATCAACAGCAAACAAAGCATAGCGATAGAACTGGAAACTGCTCTATTGTGTCAAGTTTCAAAGAGCTAGCACAAACCGTGTTTGATTTAGAGTTCCAAATACATGTATCCCTTGAGGAGAAAACAGAGTGAAACCTAAAAATGAAAACGGTTACTGCAAACGAACGGTTTAACCTAGATGAACGAAATTTGGTGAGCCAAGTGGTTTTGGTGTACTGATCCTTACCTCAAAGAATCATCAAGATTGGGTGAAAAAATTTTTGCTGAGATTTCAGGAAACTCGTAGTTTTTTGGAAGTTTGGCAATCCCTTTCCATGAAAGTGATTGTCGCCAGTCTCTGCTTAGGGCTACATCAACAGCAAACAAAGCATAGAGATAGAACTTGAAACTGCTCTATTGTGTCAAGTTTCAAAGACCTAGCACAAACCGTGTTTGATTTAGAGTTCCAAATACATGTATCCCTAGTGGAGAAAAGAGAGTGAAACCTAAAAATTAAAACGGTTACTACAAACGAACAGTTTAACCTAGAAAAACGAAATTTGGTGAGCCAAGTGGTTTTGGTATACTGATCATTACCTGAAAGAATCATCAAGATTGGGTGAAAAAATTTTTGCTGAGATTTCAGGCAACTCGTAGTTTTTTGGAAGTTTGGCAACCCCTTTCCATGAAAGTGATTGTCGCCAGTCTCTGCTTAGGGCTACATCAACAGCAAACAAAGCATAGAGATAGAACTTGAAACTGCTCTATTGTGTCAAGTTTCAAAGAGCTAGCACAAACCGTGTTTGATTTAGAGTTCCAAATACATGTATCCCTAGTGGAGAAAAGAGAGTGAAACCTAAAAATTAAAACGGTTACTACAAACGAACGGTTTAACCTAGAAGAACGAAATTTGGTGAGCCAAGTGGGTTTGGTGTACTGATCATTACCTGAAAGAATCATCAAGATTGGGTGAAAAAATGTTTGCTGAGATTTCAGGAAACTTGTAGTTTTTTGGAAGCTCGGCAACCCCTTTCCATGAAAGTGATTTTCGCCAGTCTCTGCTTTGGGCTACATCAACAGCAAACAAAGCATAGCGATAGAACTGGAAACTGCTCTATTGTGTCAAGTTTCAAAGAGCTAGAACAACCGTGTTTGATTTAGAGTTCCAAATACATGTATCCCTATAGGAGAAAACAGAGTGAAACCTAAAAATGAAAACGGTTACTGCAAACGAACGGTTTAAACTAGAAGAACAAAATTTGGTGAGCCAAGTGGTTTTGGTGTACTGATCATTACCTGAAAGAATCATCAAGATTGGGTGAAAAAATGTTTGCTGAGATTTCAGGCAACTCGTAATTTTTTGGAAGCTTGGCAACCCCTTTCCATGAAAGTGATTTTCGCCAGTCTCTGCTTAGGGCTACATCAACAGCAAACAAACCATAGAAATAGAACTTGAAACTGCTTCATTGTGTCAAGTTTCAAAGAGCTAGCACAACCGTGTTTGATTTAGAGTTCCAAATACATGTATCCCTATAGGAGAAAACAGAGTGAAACCTAAAAATGAAAACGGTTACTGCAAACGAACGGTTTAACCTAGAAGAACGAAATTTGGTGAGCCAAGTGGTTTTTGGGTACTGATCATTACCTGAAAGAATCATCAAGGTTGGGTGAAAAAATGTTTGCTGAGATTTCAGGCAACTCGTAGTTTTTTGGAAGCTTGGCAACGCCTTTCCATGAAAGTGATTTTCGCCACTCTCTGCTTAGGGCTACATCAGCAGCAAACAAACCATAGAGATAGAACTTGAAACTGCTTTATTGTGTCAAGTTTCAAAGAGCTAGCACAAACCGTGTTTGATTTAGAGTTCCAAATACATGTATCCCTATAGGAGAAAAGAGAGTGAAACCAAAAAATGAAAACGGTTACTGCAAACGAATGGTTTAACCTAGAAGAACGAAACTTGGTGAGCCAAGTGGTTTTGGTGTACTGATCATTTCCTGAAAAAATTATCAAGATTGGGTGAAAAAAAAATGTTTGCTGAGATTTCAGGCAACTCGTAGTTTTTTAGAAGCTTGGCAACCCCATTCTATGAAAGTGATTTTCGCCAGTCTCTGGTTAGGGCTACATCAACAGCAAACAATCCATAGAGATAGAACTTGAAACTGCTTTATTGTGTCAAGTTTCAAAGAGCTAGCACAAACCGTGTTTGATTTAGAGTTCCAAATACATGTATCCCTATAGGAGAAAACAGAGTGAAACCTAAAAATGAAAACGGTTACTGCAAACGACAGGTTTAACCTAGAAGAACGAAATTTGGTGAGCCAAGTGGTTTTGGTGTACTGATCATTACCTGAAAGAATCATCAAGATTGGGTGAAAAAATGTTTGCTGAGATTTCAGGCAACTCGTAGTTTTTTGGAAGCTTGGCAACCCCTTTCCATGAAAGTGATTTACGCCAGTTTCTGCTTAGGGCTACATCAACAACAAACAAACCATAGAGACAGAACTTGAAACTGCTTTATTGTGTCAAGTTTCAAAGAGCTAGCACAAACCGTGTTTGATTTAGAGTTCCAAATACATGTATCCCTATAGGAGAAAACAGAGTGAAACCTAAAAATGAAAACGGTTACTGCAAACGACAGGTTTAACCTAGAAGAACGAAATTTGGTGAGCCAAGTGGTTTTGGTGTACTGATCATTATCTGAAAGAATCATCAAAATTGGGTGAAAAAATAATTGCTGAGATTTCAGGCAACTCGTAGTTTTTTGGAAGCTTGGCAACCCCTTTCCATGAAAGTGATTTTCGCCAGTCTCTGCTTAGGCCTACATCAACAGCAAACAATCCATAGAGATAGAACTTGAAACTGCTTTATTGTGTCAAGTTTCTTAGAGCTAGCACAAACCGTGTTTGATTTAGAGTACCAAATACATGTATGCCTATAGGAGAAAACAGAGTGAAAACTAAAAATTAAAACGGTTACTGCAAACAAACGGTTTAACCTAGAAAAACGAAATTTGGTAAGCCAAGTGGTTTTGGTGTACTGATCATTACCTGAAAGAATCATAAATATTGGGTAAAAAAATGTTTTCTGAGATTTCAGGCAACTCGTAATTTTTTGGAAGCTTGGCAACCCCATTCCATGAAAGTGATTTTCGCCAGTCTCTGCTTAGGGCTACATCAACAGCATACAAACCATATAGATAGAACTTGAAACTGCTTTATACTGTCAAGTTTCAAAGAGCTAGCACAAACCGTGTTTGATTTAGAGTTCCAAATACATGTATCCCTATAGGAGAAAACAGAGTGAAACCTAAAAATGAAAACGGTTACTGCAAACGAACGGTTTAACCTAGAAAAACGAAATTTGGTGAGCCAAGTGGTTTTGGTGTACTAATCATTACCTGAAAGAATCATAAATATTGGGTAAAAAAATGTTTGCTGAGATTTCAGGCAACATCAAGTTTTTTGGAAGCTTGGCAACCCCATTCCATGAAAGTGATTTTCGCCAGTCTCTGCTTAGGGCTACATCAACAGCATACAAACCATAGAGATAGAACTTGAAACTGCTTTATTGTGTCAAGTTTCAAAGAGCTAGCACAAACCGTGTTTGATTTAGAGTTCCAAATACATGTATCCCTATAGGAGAAAACAGAGTGAAACCTAAAAATGAAAACGGTTACTGCAAACGAACGGTTTAACCTAGAAAAACGAAATTTGGTGAGCCAAGTGGTTTTGGTGTACTGATCATTACCTGAAAGAATCATCAATATTGGGTAAAAAAACTTTGCTGAAATTTCAGGCAACTCGTAGTTTTTTGGAAGCTTGGCAACCCCTTTCCATGAAAGTGATTTTCGCCAGTCTCTGCTTAGGGCTACATCAACAGCAAACAATCCAAAGAGATAGAACTTGAAACTGCTTTATTGTGTCAAGTTTCAAAGAGCTAGCACAAACCGTGTTTGATTTAGAGTTCCAAATACATGTATCCCTATAGGAGAAAACAGAGTGAAACCTAAAAATGTAAACGGTTACTGCAAAGGAACGGTTTAACCTAGAAGAACGAAATTTGGTGAGCTAAGTGGTTTTGGTGTACTGATCATTACCTGAAAAAATTATCAAGATTGGGTGAAAAAAAATGTTTGCTGAGATTTCAGGCAACTCGTAGTTTTTTAGAAGCTTGGCAACCCCTTTCTATGAAAGTGATTTTCGCCAGTCTCTGCTTAGAGCTACATCAACAGCAAACAAATTACAGAGATAGAACTTGAAACTGCTTTATTATGTCATGTTTCAAAGAGCTAGCACAAACCGTGTTTGATTTAGAGTTCCAAATACATGTATCCCTAGAGGAGAAAACAGAGTGAAACCTAAAAATGAAAACGGTTACTGCAAACGAACGGTTTAACCAGAAGAACGAAATTTGGTGAGCCAAGTGGTTTTAGTGTACTGAATATTACCTGAAAGAATCATCAAGATTGGGTGAAAAAATGTTGGCTGAGATTTCAGGCAACTCGTAGTTTTTTGGAAGCTTGGCAACCCCTTTCCATGAAAGTGATTTTCGCCAGTCTCTGGTTAAGGCTACATCAACAACAAACAATCCATAGAGATAGAACTTGAAACTGCTTTATTGTGACAAGTTTCAAAGAGCTAGCACAAACCGTGTTTGATTTAGAGTTCCAAATACATGTATCCCTATAGGAGAAAACAGAGTGAAACCTAAAAATGAAAACGGTTACTGCAAACGACAGGTTTAACCTAGAAGAACGAAATTTGGTGAGCCAAGTGGTTTTGGTGTACTGATCATTACCTGAAAGAATCATCAAGATTGGGTGAAAAAATGTTTGCTGAGATTTCAGGCAACTCGTAGTTTTTTAGAAGCTTGGCAACCCCTTTCTATGAAAGTGATTTACGCCAGTCTCTGCTTAGGGCTACACCAACAACAAACAAACCATAGAGATAGAACTTGAAACTGCTTTATTGTGTCAAGCTTCAAAGAGCTAGCACAAACCTGTTTGATTTAGAGTTCCAAATACATGTATCCCTATAGTAGAAAACAGAGTGAAACCTAAAAATGAAAACGGTTACTGCAAACGACAGGTTTAACCTAGAAGAACGAAATTTGGTGAGCCAAGTGGTTTTGGTGTACTGATCATTATCTGAAAGAATCATCAAAATTGGGTGAAAAAATAATTGCTGAGATTTCAGGCAACTCGTAGTTTTTTGGAAGCTTGGCAACCCCTTTCCATGAAAGTGATTTTCGCCAGTCTCTGCTTAGGGCTACATCAACAGCAAACAAGCCATAGAGACAGAACTTGAAACTGCTTTATTGTGTCAAGTTTCATAGAGCTAGCACAAACCGTGTTTGATTTAGAGTACCAAATACATGTATCCCTATAGGAGAAAACAGAGTGAAACCTAAAAATTAAAACGGTTACTGCAAACAAACGGTTTAACCTAGAAAAACGAAATTTGGTAAGCCAAGTGGTTTTGGTGTACTGATCATTACCTGAAAGAATCATAAATATTGGGTAAAAAAATGTTTTCTGAGATTTCAGGCAACTCGTAGTTTTTTGGAAGCTTGGCAACCCCTTTCCATGAAAGTGATTTTCGCCAGTCGCTGCTTAGGGCTACATCAACAGCAAACAAACCATAGTGATAGAACTTGAAACTGCTTTGTTGTGTCAAGTTTCAAAGAGCTAGCAGAAACCGTGTTTGATTTAGAGTTCCAAATACATGTATCCCTATATGAGAAAACAGAATGAAACCTAAAAATAAAAACGGTTACTGCAAACGAACGGTTTAACCAAGAAGAACGAAATTTGGTGAGTCAAGTGGTTTTGGTGTACTGATCATTACCTGAAAGAATCATCAAGATTGGGTGAAAAAATGTTTGCTGAGATTTCAGGCAACTCGTAGTTTTTTGGAAGCTTGGCAAACGCTTTCCATGAAAGTGATTTTTGCCAGTCTCTGCTTAGGGATACATCAACAGCAAACAAACGATAGAGATAGAACTTGAAACTGCTTTATTGTGTCAAGTTTCAAAGAGCTAGCAGAAACCGTGTTTGATTTAGAGATCCAAATACATGTATCCTTATAGGACAAAACAGAGTGAAACCTAAAAATAAAAACGGTTACTGCAAGCGAACGGTTTAACCTAGAAGAACGAAATTTGGTGAGCCAAGTTGTTTTGGTGTACTGATCATTTCCTGAAAGAATCATCAAGATTGGGTGAAAAAATGTTTGCTGAGATTTCAGGCAACTCGTAGTTTTTTGGAAGCTTGGCAACCCCTTTCCATGAAAGTGATTTTCGCCAGTCTCTGCTTAGGGCTACATCAACAGCAAACAATGCATAGAGATAGAACTTGAAACTGCTCTATTGTGTCAAGTTTCAAAGACCTAGCACAAACCGTGTTTGATTTAGAGTTCCAAATACATGTATCCCTAGAGGAGAAAACAGAGTGAAACCCAAAAATGAAAACGGTTACTGCAAACGAACGGTTTAACCTAGAAGAACGAAATTTGGTGAGCCAAGTGGGTTTGGTGTACTGATCATTACCTGAAAGAATCATCAAGATTTGTTGAAAATATGTTTGCTGAGATTTCAGGCAACTCGTAGTTTTTTGGAAGCTCGGCAACCCCTTTCCATGAAAGTGATTTTCGCCAGTCTCTGCTTAGGGCTACATCAACAGCAAACAAACCATAGAGATAGAACTTGAAACTGCTTTATTGTGTCAAGTTTCAAAGAGCTAGCACAAACCGTGTTTGATTTAGAGTTCCAAATACATGTATCCCTATAGGAGAAAACAGAGTGAAACCTAAAAATGAAAACGGTTACTGCAAACGAACGGTTCAACCTAGAAAATCGACATTTGGTGAGCCAAGTGGTTTTGGTGTACTGATAATTACCTGAATGAATCATCAAGATTGGGTGAAAAAATGTTTGCTGAGATTGCAGGCAACTCGTAGTTTTTTGGAAGCTCGGCAAACCCTTTCCATGAAAGTGATTTTTGCCAGTCTCTGCTTAGGGATACATCAACATCAAACAAACGATAGAGATAGAAGTTGAAACTGCTTTATTGTGTCAAGTTTCAAAAAGCTAGCACAAACCGTGTTTGATTTAGAGTTCCAAATACATGTATCCCTATAGGAGAAAACAGAGTGAAACCTAAAAATAAAAACGGTTACTGCAAACGAACGGTTTAACCAAGAAGAACGAAATTTGGTGAGCCAAGTGGTTTTGGTGTACTGATCATTACCTGAAAGAATCATCAAGATTGGGTGAAAAAATGTTTGCTGAGATTTCAGGAAACTCGTAGTTTTTTGGAAGCTTGTCATCCCCTTTCCATGAATGTGTTTTTCGCCAGTCTCTGCTTATTGCTAAATCAACAGCAAACAAACCATAGAGATAGAACTTGAAACTGCTTTATTGTGTCAAGTTTCCAAGAGCTAGCACAAACAGTGTTTGATTTAGAGTTCCAAATACATGTATCCCTAGAGGAGAAAACAGAGTGAAACCCAAAAATTCAAACGGTTACTGCAAACGAACGGTTTAACCTAGAAGAACGAAATTTGGTGAGCCAAGTGGGTTTGGTGTACTGATCAGTACCTGAAAGAATCATCAAGATTGGGTGAAAAAATGTTTGCTGAGATTTCAGGCAACTCGTAGTTTTTTGGAAGCTTGGCAACCCCTTTCCATCAAAGTGATTTTTGCCAGTCTCTGCTTAGGGCTACATCAACAGCAAACAAACCATAGAGAAAGAACTTGAAACTGCTTTATTGTGTCAAGTTTCAAAGAGCTAGCACAAACCGTGTTTGTTTTAGATTTCCAAATACATGTATCCCTATAGGAGAAAACAGAGTGAAACCTAAAAATGAAAACGGTTACTGCAAACGAACGGTTTAACCTAGAAGAACGAAATTTGGTGAGCCAAGTGGGTTTGGTGTACTGATCATTACCTGAAAGAATCATCAAGATTGGGTGAAAAAATGTTTGCTGAGATTTCAGGCAACTCGTAGTTTTTTGGAAGCTTGGCAAACCCTTTCCATGAAAGTGATTTTTGCCAGTCTCTGCTTAGGGATACATCAACAGCAAACAAACGATAGAGATAGAAGTTGAAACTGCTTTATTGTGTCAAGTTTCAAAAAGCTAGCACAAACCGTGTTTGATTTAGAGTTCCAAATACATGTATCCCTATAGGAGAAAACAGAGTGAAACCTAAAAATAAAAACGGTTACTGCAAACGAACGGTTTAACCAAGAAGAACGAAATTTGGTGAGCCAAGTGGTTTTGGTGTAGTGATCATTACCTGAAAGAATCATCAAGATTGGGTGAAAAAATGTTTGCTGAGATTTCAGGAAACTCGTAGTTTTTTGGAAGCTTGGCATCCCCTTTCCATGAAAGTGATTTTCGCCAGTCTCTGCTTATTGCTACATCAACAGCAAACAAACCATAGAGATAGAACTTGAAACTGCTTTATTGTGTCAAGTTTCCAAGAGCTAGCACAAACCGTGTTTGATTTAGAGTTCCAAATACATGTATCCCTATAGGAGAAAACAAAGTGAAACCTAAAAATAAAAACGGTTACTGCAAACGAACGGTTTAACCTAGAAGAACGAAATTTGGTGAGCCAAGGGGTTTTGGTGTACTGATCATTACCTGAAAGAATCATCAAGATTGGGTGAAAAAATGTTTGCTGAGATTTCAGGCAACTCGTAGTTTTTTGGAAGCTTGGCAACCCCTTTCCATGAAAGTGATTTTCGCCAGTCTCTGCTTAGGGCTACATAAACAGGAAACAAACCATAGAGATAGAACTTGAAACTGCTTTATTGTGTCAAGTTTCAAAGAGCTAGAACAAACCGTGTTTGATTTAGAGTTCCAAATACATGTATCCCTATAGGAGAAAACAGAGTGAAACCTAAAAATGGAAACGGTTACTGCAAACGAACGGTTTAAACTAGAAGAACGAAATTTGGTGAGCCAAGTGGTTTTAGTGTACTGAATATTACCTGAAAGAATCATCAAGATTGGGTGAAAAAATGTTGGCTGAGATTTCAGGAAACTCGTAGTTTTTTGGAAGCTCGGCAACCCCTTTCCATGAAAGTGATTTTCGCCAGTCTGTGCTTAGGGCTACATCAACAGCAAACAAAGCATAGAGATAGAACTTGAAACTGCTCTATTGTGTCAAGTTTCAAAGACCTAGCACAAACCGTGTTTGATTTAGAGTTCCAGATACATGTATCCCTAGAGGAGAAAACAGAGTGAAACCTAAAAATGAAAACGGTTACTGCAAACGAACGGTTTAACCTAGAAGAACGAAATTTGGTGAGCCAAGTGGGTTTGGTGTACTGATCATTACCTGAAAGAATCATCAAGATTGGGTGAAAAAATGTTTGCTGAGATTTCAGGCAACTTGTAGTTCTTTGGAAGCTCGGCAACCCCTTTCCATGAAAGTGATTTTCGCCAGTCTCTGCTTTGGGCTACATCAACAGCAAACAAAGCATAGAGATAGAACTTGAAACTGCTCTATTGTGTAAAGTTTCAAAGAGCTAGCACAAACCGTGTTTGATTTAGAGTTACAAATATATGTATCCCTAGAGGAGAAAACAGAGTGAAACCTAAAAATGAAAACGATTACTGTAAACGAACGGTTTAACCTAGAAGAATGAAATTTGGTGAGCCAAGTTGTTTTGGTGTACTGATCATTACCTGAAAGAATCATCAAGATTGGGTGAAAAAATGTTTGCTGAGATTTCAGGCAACTCGTAGTTTTATGGAAGCTTGGCAACCCCTTTCCATGAAAGTGATTTTTGCCAGTCTCTGCTTAGGGCTACATGAACAGCAAACAAAGCATAGAGATAGAAGTTGAAACTGCTCTATTGTGTCAAGTTTCAAAGAGCTAGCAAAAACCGTGTTTGATTTAGAGTTCCAAATACATGTATCCCTATAGGAGAAAACAGAGTGAAACCTAAAAAAAAACGGTTACTGCAAACGAACGGTTTAACCTAGAAGAACAAAATTTGGTGAGCCAAGTGGTTTTGGTGTACTGATCATTACCTGAAAGAATCATCAAGATTGGGTGAAAAAATGTTCTCTGAGATTTCAGGCAACTCGTAGTTTTTTGGAAGCTTGGCAACCCCTTTCCATGAAAGTGATTTTCGTCAGTCTCTGCATAGGGCTACATCAACTGCAAACAAACCATAGAAATAGAACTTGAAACTGCTTTATTGTGTCAACTTTCAAAGAGCTAGCAAAAACCGTGTTTGATTTAGAGTTCCAAATACATGTATCCCTATAGGAGAAAACAGAGTGAAACCTAAAAATGAAAACGGTTACTGCAAACGAACGGTTTAACCTAAAAGATCGAAATATGGTGAGCCAAGTGGTTTTGGTGTAATGATCATTACCTGAAAGAATCATCAAGATTGGGTGAAGAAATGTTTGCTGGGATTTCAGGCAACGCATAGTTCTTTGGAAGCTTGGCAACCCCTTTCCATGAAAGTGATTTTCAACATTCTCTGCTTAGGGCTACATCAACAGCAAACAAACCATAGAGATAGAACTTCAAACTGCTTTATTGTGTCAAGTTTCAAAGAGCTAGCACAAACCGTGTTTGATTTAGATTTACAAATACATGTATCCCTACAGGAGAAAACATAGTGAAACCTAAAAATGAAAACGGTTACTGCAGAGGAACGGTTTAACCTAGAAGAACGAAATTTGGTGAGCCAAGTGGTTTTGGTGTACTGATGATTACCTGAAAGAATCATCAAGATTGGGTGAAAAAATGTTTGCTGAAATTTCAGGGAATTCGAGTTTTTTGGAAGCTTGGCAACCCCTTTTAATGAAAGTGATTTTCGCCAGTCTCTGCTTAGGGCTACATCAACAGCAAAGAAACCATAGAGATAGAACTTGAAACTGCTTTATTGTGTCAAGTTTAAAAGAGCTAGCAGAAACCGTGTTTGATTTAGAGTTCCAAATACATGTATCCCTAGAGGAGAAAACAGAGTGAAACCTAAAAATTAAAACTGTTACTGCAAATGAACGTTTTAACCTAGAAGACCGAAATTTGGTGAGCCAAGTGGTTTTGGTGTACTGATCATTCCCTGAAAGAATCATCAAGATTGGGTGAAAAAATGTTTGTTGAGATTTCAGGCAACTCGCAGTTTTTTGGAAGCTTGGCAACTCCTTTCCATGAAAGGGATTTTCGCCAGTCTCTGCTTAGGGCTACATCAACAGCAAACAAAACATAGAGATAGAACTTAAAACTGCTTTATTGTGTCAAGTTTCAAAGAGCTAGCACAAACCGGGTTTGATTTAGAGTTCCAAATACATATATCCAAATTGGAGAAAACAGAGTGAAACTAAAACTGAAAACGTTTACTGCAAACGAACGGTTTAACCTAGAAGAACGAAATTTGGTGAGCCAAGTGGTTTTGGTGTAATGATCATTACCTGAAAGAATCATCAAGATTGGGTGAAAAAATGTTTGCTGAGATTTCAGGCAACTCGTAGTTTTTTGGAAGCTTGGCAACCCCTTTCCATGAAAGTGATTTTCGCCAGTCTCTGCTTAGGGCTACATCAACAGCAAACAAACCATAGAGATAGAACTTGAAACTGCTTTATTGTGTCAAGGTTCAAAGAGCTAGCACAAACCGTGTTTGATTTAGAGTTCCAAATACATGTATCCCTATAGGAAAAAACAGAGTGAAACCTAAAAATGAAAATGGTTACTGCAAATGAATGGTTTAACCTAGAAGAACGAAATTTGTTGAGCCAAGTTGTTTTGGTGTATTGATCATTACCTGAAAGAATCATCAAGATTGGGTGAAAAAATGTTGGCTGAGATTTCAGGATACTCGTAGTTCTTTGGAAGCTTGGCAACCTTTTTCCATGAAAGTGATTTTCGCCAGTCTCTGCTTAGGGCTACATCAACAGCAAACAAACCATAGAGATAGAACGTGAAACTGCTTTATTGTGTCAAGGTTCAAAGAGCTAGCACAAACCGTGTTTGATTTAGATTTCCAAATACATGTATCCCTACAGGAGAAAACAGAGTGAAACCTAAAAATGAAAACGGTTACTGCAAACGAACGGTTTAACCTAGAAGAACGAAATTTGGTGAGCCAAGTGGGTTTGGTGTACTGATCATTACCTGAAAGAATCATCAAGATTGGGTGAAAAAATGTTTGCTGAGATTTCAGGCAACTCGTAGTTTTTTGGAAGCTTGGCAAACCCTTTCCATGAAAGTGATTTTTGCCAGTCTCTGCTTAGGGATACATCAACAGCAAACAAACGATAGAGATAGAAGTTGAAACTGCTTTATTGTGTCAAGTTTCAAAAAGCTAGCACAAACCGTGTTTGATTTAGAGTTCCAAATACATGTATCCCTATAGGAGAAAACAGAGTGAAACCTAAAAATAAAAACGGTTACTGCAAACGAACGGTTTAACCAAGAAGAACGAAATTTGGTGAGCCAAGTGGTTTTGGTGTAGTGATCATTACCTGAAAGAATCATCAAGATTGGGTGAAAAAATGTTTGCTGAGATTTCAGGAAACTCGTAGATTTTGGAAGCTTGGCATCCCCTTTCCATGAAAGTGATTTTCGCCAGTCTCTGCTTATTGCTACATCAACAGCAAACAAACCATAGAGATAGAACTTGAAACTGCTTTATTGTGTCAAGTTTCCAAGAGCTAGCACAAACCGTGTTTGATTTAGAGTTCCAAATACATGTATCCCTATAGGAGAAAACAAAGTGAAACCTAAAAATAAAAACGGTTACTGCAAACGAACGGTTTAACCTAGAAGAACGAAATTTGGTGAGCCAAGGGGTTTTGGTGTACTGATCATTACCTGAAAGAATCATCAAGATTGGGTGAAAAAATGTTTGCTGAGATTTCAGGCAACTCGTAGTTTTTTGGAAGCTTGGCAACCCCTTTCCATGAAAGTGATTTTCGCCAGTCTCTGCTTAGGGCTACATAAACAGGAAACAAACCATAGAGATAGAACTTGAAACTGCTTTATTGTGTCAAGTTTCAAAGAGCTAGAACAAACCGTGTTTGATTTAGAGTTCCAAATACATGTATCCCTATAGGAGAAAACAGAGTAAAACCTAAAAATGGAAACGGTTACTGCAAACGAACGGTTTAAACTAGAAGAACGAAATTTGGTGAGCCAAGTGGTTTTAGTGTACTGAATATTACCTGAAAGAATCATCAAGATTGGGTGAAAAAATGTTGGCTGAGATTTCAGGAAACTCGTAGTTTTTTGGAAGCTCGGCAACCCCTTTCCATGAAAGTGATTTTCGCCAGTCTGTGCTTAGGGCTACATCAACAGCAAACAAAGCATAGAGATAGAACTTGAAACTGCTCTATTGTGTCAAGTTTCAAAGACCTAGCACAAACCGTGTTTGATTTAGAGTTCCAGATACATGTATCCCTAGAGGAGAAAACAGAGTGAAACCTAAAAATGAAAACGGTTACTGCAAACGAACGGTTTAACCTAGAAGAACGAAATTTGGTGAGCCAAGTGGGTTTGGTGTACTGATCATTACCTGAAAGAATCATCAAGATTGGGTGAAAAAATGTTTGCTGAGATTTCAGGCAACTTGTAGTTCTTTGGAAGCTCGGCAACCCCTTTCCATGAAAGTGATTTTCGCCAGTCTCTGCTTTGGGCTACATCAACAGCAAACAAAGCATAGAGATAGAACTTGAAACTGCTCTATTGTGTAAAGTTTCAAAGAGCTAGCACAAACCGTGTTTGATTTAGAGTTACAAATATATGTATCCCTAGAGGAGAAAACAGAGTGAAACCTAAAAATGAAAACGATTACTGTAAACGAACGGTTTAACCTAGAAGAATGAAATTTGGTGAGCCAAGTTGTTTTGGTGTACTGATCATTACCTGAAAGAATCATCAAGATTGGGTGAAAAAATGTTTGCTGAGATTTCAGGCAACTCGTAGTTTTATGGAAGCTTGGCAACCCCTTTCCATGAAAGTGATTTTTGCCAGTCTCTGCTTAGGGCTACATGAACAGCAAACAAAGCATAGAGATAGAAGTTGAAACTGCTCTATTGTGTCAAGTTTCAAAGAGCTAGCAAAAACCGTGTTTGATTTAGAGTTCCAAATACATGTATCCCTATAGGAGAAAAGAGAGTGAAACCTAAAAATAAAAATGATTACTGCAAACGAACGGTTTAAACTAGAAGAACGAAATTTGGTGAGCCAAGTGGTTTTGGTGTACTGATCATTACCTGAAAGAATCATCAAGATTGGGTGAAAAAATGTTTGCTGAGATTTCAGGCAACTCGTAGTTTTTTGGAAGCTTGGCAAACCCTTTCCATGAAAGTGATTTTTGCCAGTCTCTGCTTAGGGCTACGTCAACAGCAAACAAAGCATAGAGATAGAACTTGAAACTGCTCTATTGTGTCAAGTTTCAAAGACCTAGCACAAATCGTGTTTGATTTAGAGTTCCAAATACATGTATCCCTATAGGAGAAAACAGAGTGAAACCTAAAAAAAAAACGGTTACTGCAAACGAACTGTTTAACCTAGAAGAACAAAATTTGGTGAGCCAAGTGGTTTTGGTGTACTGATCATTACCTGAAAGAATCATCAAGATTGGGTGAAAAAATGTTCTCTGAGATTTCAGAAAACTCGTAGTTTTTTGGAAGCTTGGCAACCCCTTTCCATGAAAGTGATTTTCGTCAGTCTCTGCATAGGGCTACATCAACTGCAAACAAACCATAGAAATAGAACTTGAAACTGCTTTATTGTGTCAACTTTCAAAGAGCTAGCAAAAACCGTGTTTGATTTAGAGTTCCAAATACATGTATCCCTATAGGAGAAAACAGAGTGAAACCTAAAAATGAAAACGGTTACTGCAAACGAACGGTTTAACCTAAAAGATCGAAATATGGTGAGCCAAGTGGTTTTGGTGTAATGATCATTACCTGAAAGAATCATCAAGATTGGGTGAAGAAATGTTTGCTGGGATTTCAGGCAACGCATAGTTCTTTGGAAGCTTGGCAACCCCTTTCCATGAAAGTGATTTTCAACATTCTCTGCTTAGGGCTACATCAACAGCAAACAAACCATAGAGATAGAACTTCAAACTGCTTTATTGTGTCAAGTTTCAAAGAGCTAGCACAAACCGTGTTTGATTTAGATTTACAAATACATGTATCCCTACAGGAGAAAACATAGTGAAACCTAAATATGAAAACGGTTACTGCAGAGGAACGGTTTAACCTAGAAGAACGAAATTTGGTGAGCCAAGTGGTTTTGGTGTACTGATGATTACCTGAAAGAATCATCAAGATTGGGTGAAAAAATGTTTGCTGAAATTTCAGGGAATTCGAGTTTTTTGGAAGCTTGGCAACCCCTTTTAATGAAAGTGATTTTCGCCAGTCTCTGCTTAGGGCTACATCAACAGCAAAGAAACCATAGAGATAGAACTTGAAACTGCTTTATTGTGTCAAGTTTAAAAGAGCTAGCAGAAACCGTGTTTGATTTAGAGTTCCAAATACATGTATCCCTAGAGGAGAAAACAGAGTGAAACCTAAAAATTAAAACTGTTACTGCAAATGAACGTTTTAACCTAGAAGACCGAAATTTGGTGAGCCAAGTGGTTTTGGTGTACTGATCATTCCCTGAAAGAATCATCAAGATTGGGTGAAAAAATGTTTGTTGAGATTTCAGGCAACTCGCAGTTTTTTGGAAGCTTGGCAACTCCTTTCCATGAAAGGGATTTTCGCCAGTCTCTGCTTAGGGCTACATCAACAGCAAACAAAACATAGAGATAGAACTTAAAACTGCTTTATTGTGTCAAGTTTCAAAGAGCTAGCACAAACCGGGTTTGATTTAGAGTTCCAAATACATATATCCAAATTGGAGAAAACAGAGTGAAACTAAAACTGAAAACGTTTACTGCAAACGAACGGTTTAACCTAGAAGAACGAAATTTGGTGAGCCAAGTGGTTTTGGTGTAATGATCATTACCTGAAAGAATCATCAAGATTGGGTGAAAAAATGTTTGCTGAGATTTCAGGCAACTCGTAGTTTTTTGGAAGCTTGGCAACCCCTTTCCATGAAAGTGATTTTCGCCAGTCTCTGCTTAGGGCTACATCAACAGCAAACAAACCATAGAGATAGAACTTGAAACTGCTTTATTGTGTCAAGGTTCAAAGAGCTAGCACAAACCGTGTTTGATTTAGAGTTCCAAATACATGTATCCCTATAGGAAAAAACAGAGTGAAACCTAAAAATGAAAATGGTTACTGCAAATGAATGGTTTAACCTAGAAGAACGAAATTTGTTGAGCCAAGTTGTTTTGGTGTATTGATCATTACCTGAAAGAATCATCAAGATTGGGTGAAAAAATGTTGGCTGAGATTTCAGGATACTCGTAGTTCTTTGGAAGCTTGGCAACCTTTTTCCATGAAAGTGATTTTCGCCAGTCTCTGCTTAGGGCTACATCAACAGCAAACAAACCATAGAGATAGAACGTGAAACTGCTTTATTGTGTCAAGGTTCAAAGAGCTAGCACAAACCGTGTTTGATTTAGATTTCCAAATACATGTATCCCTACAGGAGAAAACAGAGTGAAACCTAAAAATGAAAATGATTACTGCAAACGAACGGTTTGACCTAGAAGAATGAAATTTGGTGAGCCAAGTGGTTTTGGTGTACTGATCATTACCTGAAAGAATCATCAAGATTGTGTTTATAAAATGTTTGCTGAGATTTCAGGCAACTCCTAGTTCATTGAATACGTGGCAAACCCTTTCTATGAAAGTGAGTTTCGCCCATCTCTGCTTAGGGCTACATCAACAGCAAACAAACCATAGAGATAGAACTTGAAACTGCTTTATTGTGTCAAGTTTCAAAGAGCTAGCACAAACCGTGTTTGATTTAGAGTTCCAAATACATGTATCCCTATAGGAGAAAAAAGAGTGAAACCTAAAAATGAAAACGGTTACTGCAGAGGAACGGTTTAACCTAGAAGAACGAAATTTGGTGAGCCAAGTGGTTTTGGTGTACTGATCATTACCTGAAAGAATCATCAAGATTGGGTGAAAAAATGTTTGCTGAGATTTCAGGGAATTCGAGTTTTTTGGAAGCTTGGAAACCCCTTTCCATGAAAGTGATTTTCGCCAGTCTCTGCTTAGGGCTACATCAACAGCAAACAAACCATAGAGATAGAACTTGAAACTGCTTTATTGTGTCAATTTTCAAAGAGCTAGCACAAACCGTGTTTGATTTAGAGTTCCAAATACATGTATCCCTATAGGAGAAAAGAGAGTGAAACCTAAAAATGAAAACGGTTACTGCAAACGAACGGTTTAACCTAGTATAACGAGATTTGGTAGCCAAGTGGTTTTGGTGTACTGATCATTACCTGAAAGAACCATCAAGATTGGGTGAAAAAATGTTTGATGAGATTTCAGGCAACTCGTAGTTTTTTGGAAGCTTGGCAACCCCTTTAAATGAAAGTGATTTCGCCAGTCTCTGCTTAGGGCTACATCAACAGCAAACAAACCATAGAGATAGAACTTGTAACTGCTTTATTGTGTCAAGTTTAAAAGAGCTAGCAAAAACCGTGTTTGATTTACAGTTCCAAATACATGTATCCCTATTGGAGAAAACAGAGTGAAACCTAAAACTGAAAACGGTTACTGCAAACGAACGGTTTAACCTAGAAGAACGAAATTTGGTGAGC